>NC_138154.1:8594280-8666780 GCF_964199315.1 Orbicella franksi
TGTGCCCACACCATTGTGGTGGCTTTTAAGTGTGGACTTTTGTATGATGTCTACCGATCATAGAAACAGAGCGTTTCCAGCATGGTTCAATTGCTGATTCCTCCAGACGTTGGGAAAAAGGAAAATGAAAAAAGGAGTCAGAAGCGAAAGTCACAGGAAGGTTGCCGTGATGTCAGCAGTTTTAACAACAGAACTGAAGTTGTTATTGATGATGCTTTGGTTAACAACAGCTTCGAAGTTGTTTTTATCACCAACAGGTCTGCACTCTGTTGTTACAGATGCAATGGAAAGGTTTGCAGTACCTGCAGATCCAGTACCTGGTGATCCTTATGACATTTTCCTAAGAAGGAAGGAGCACAGGGTGTTTAGGAAAAGAGGCAGTAAATCCACCACTATTTCTATCTCTAAACAGCCAGAATATGTTTACTACAATCCACTTCGTTCATGTATTCCAGGAAAAGGAAATATATGGGCTGAAGTATCCACGAAACTGAGATTCAATGAGAAGCACAAAGAGCTCCTGTGGAGAGAGTTCGGACTTCAGCTCTAGATGCTAAACCAATGCTGAACTTCCTCACAGCCAGAAATTATGGACATGGCCACATATTTAAGCCTGGTTCCCATATAACTTTCTAGATCAATCCGGACAATCATATGGAATCCAGGTTTTAACCCAACCTTTTTCTACCAAACATGCAAGGTTTATGAAATAAAAACAAATTATTAACTGATAGAAATAGGATCAGTTGATGCCATTCTTATCATTTAATATTGTTTCTAACAAGAAAATAACATATAACTTAAAAGAGTGAGCAGGTCATTCACTCCAACGAATCATTCTGAGGGTCATGGCAAGACCAATCCTGTTTGTTCTAACCTCTAATATATTGACAATTCTTTAGTTTGTCATACAGTTCAAGTACAGTGATAGTGTAAGTCATATCACTAATTCACAAGCAGAGCAAATGCTTACCAGTCAAGTTACCAGAGTATGTGTTTGCTTCATTCAAACTTCGTCCATTCTTTTGTAGGTGCCACTATCTTGTGATCAAAGTAAGCTTATGTCATGAGATATAGTGCCATCGTATGACAAAATGACAAAAATCATTTAAGAATTTCACATTAAAAATGTGTTAAATCGTTGCGGTTTTGCAGCGTTGACTTCCTGGGATTATTGAAGTTCACACACAGTCAGTAACGAAGCGGTATTGTTAGGGATTGCTCAGTTTCCAGAAATCAAAGATGAACCACCTAGTGTTAACAGCCGCCATTATTAAGACTGGTTGGAGCAAAAGGCTTGGTAGCTAAGTTTGGTTGTTGGTAATTTATGCAAACATCAAGCTCTGAACAGAAATGTTGGGTTACTGTGCCAGTTTGCTACTTAAGTAATGGCATACCGAGGACTAGCCGTGGAAAATGCCAGTTTTCAACCATAAAGGTAATCTTGAGTGACCGTGTTGCTCTTGTGTTCCTTTTTATAAAGATACATTAGTTTGAAGTAGCAGTTTGATAAATCAAAATTCTAACGTGGCTTTGAGGCGTTCTGGTTAAAAAACATTGCGAATTTGTGAACACCACAGCATCTTTTAATATCCGGATTTATGAGACTTACAACAAAGCAAAAACCCAAATATGGAATTTCAACCAGAAAGCCTTGAAGTCATGTTAGAATTTAGATATATCGAACATGGGCTACTATTGTTTGAGAGTCCCCTATACTTTTTTCCGTGACGTGTGAATGAGCATTTTTGCTTTGTGTGAAGTGTGAATGAGGATTTATATTTTCCATGATTCGCGAATCTACATTTTTCCGTCCTTGGGAAACTGGTTTTCCATGTTTTCGTGATCCGTGAATTACGCATTTACTTACGTCACACACTGCATTTTGATGCATCAAAATGGAGGGTTCTACATGTTTTGCGAAACGTGGATAGAATTTGTATTTTTACGTGACACATGATTTAGCCTTTGCATTTTCACGTGAAAAGTGATTGCTTCTTTTTTTCTGTGAACGTGAAGCTGTTTCCGAATTTTTTGTGATGCGTGAAAAGGCCAATCACTTATGCTTGAAATTGTTTTCACAAGAGGTATAGGGGACCCTCTTGTTTCTGTTTAGTACATACTCGTAAAGATTTCAAAAAAAGATAGAAATAAAACAGTTCAATTTGCTATCATAATGAATTATCTTATTACGATAAAATATATGTAACACCACATGTCTGAAAGCTACATTTCAACCCATTTCGTACATATATCACCCCTAGAAATTTTTTCATTAAAATTATACAGTACAACATTTTTAGTTAGGGTTTGTTGCATGGAAAAATCAATAAACCTCTTGGGAATCTCGGAAAATTGTTACATTGCGAGTTTTACTGAGTGCTTTTTGATTGTGACCTGTGACCTGTGACGTGTGACCTGTAAAAGAAACCTGCCGGCCCAGAGGAGGGAAGTGGTGCAATACTTGTTGCTCAAGGTTGCACAGTGATCAAGCATGTTGTCATAGAACAAAAAAAGGTGACAAGGTTAATCAATTATCTGAGAAAACAGACCAGGACATTGAACACTCATTTGTTTTTGGAGACTAATGCCCATGAGGATGAGAATGTCTCTAGTAAGCCTATATCTGGGAAACCAAACTTTCTATTAGTTGATTACGGTGCAACTGCTCATATTATTAGTTATTTGTCTAAGTTCACAAAGTTTGATGACACATTTAAACCAGACAAACACTTCATTGAATTAGCAAATGGAACTCGAGCAAATAATGTTGCCCTAAAAAGAGATGTTGATATTACTATCGTCGATTTGTCTGGAACACCTGTGAAGGCAACTTTGCAAAATACTCTGTTCATACCATCTTACCCTGAGGACATATTCTCAGTTCAAGCTGCAACAGAAAGGGGTGCCAGTGTGACTTCCCAGCCAGATTCTGCTGAGTTGACATACAAGGATGGCAAAAAGTTTGTCATTGAGAAGCATGGCAGATTGTATTATTTGAACACATATGATAACATCACTGTCTCTGATTCCGTAAACTGTGTACGCCCTATGAATGAGTGGCATCAAATCCTAGGACACTGCAATTATGATGACATTAAGAAACTAGAGCATGTTGTAGATGGTATGAAGGTTAGCCCTGAGAGTTCTAGTAAACCTAGCAACTGTAATGTATGTATACTAAGAAAACTCACACAGAATAGGAATAGGAAGCCTGACGCACGTGCAACTGCCGTGCTAGAGTTAGTTCATACTTACCTCGCTGGACCTGTTGATCCACCTTTAAGGAAGGTTTTAAATATTGTTTGGCCTTCACAGATGATTTTTCAGGTGCAGTTTTTGTTTACTTTCTGAGGAACAAGAGTGACACAGTGGCTGCTACAGAGAGATTTTTGGTAGATTCAGCCCCCTATGGTAAGGTGAAATGTATGAGATCCGACAGTGGTGGTGAGTTTACTTCTGTGAATATTGAGGCACTTCTCAGGAGGAATCACATAATGCATGATACCTCTGCCCCCTATTCACCCCACCAGAACGGTACAGCCGAGCAACACTGGAGAACCCTCTTTAAAATGGGGAGATGCCTACTCATACTAGCCAGTTTAGCTAAGGTGTTCTGGCCATATGCTGTTATGGCAGCAGCATACACACACAATGGGTGCTATAACAATTGGTTAAAGCAAACACCTTACTTTGCTCTCACAGGTCTGAGACCTAACTTGTCTAACACGAGAGTTTTCGGGTCTGATGTTATGCCTACAAGCAAGAGAAAAAGAAGCTAGACCCTAGGTGTACCAAAGGGATTTTTCTGGGGTACAAGTTAAGCCCCACTTACCTTGTGCATTTCCCAGAGATTGGTAAGGTGATGAAGCACAGGGTGCTCAAATTTCCTTCGAACAGTGTTAATAAGAAACACACTCAAACAGGAAGTCTGTCATGTGATGAAGAGGATTTCATGTTGTTACGCTGTAACACTTACCCCAATATGTGTAGTGCATCTAGTCTTGACAGGTCTGAGGAAATCTGAGGTAAACAGGTGGTGAACACTAACCCAGATATGTGTAGTGCATCTGATTTTGATAGGTTGGAGAAAGTCTCAGGTGAGCAGGCTGAGAAGCTTGTGACTGAAGACAAAACTGATGGGAACCCCCAATCTGTGACTGAAGGTGCAAGATACCCCACAAGGGAGAGGAGATGCCCAGCATAATGAATGTTACTGATCTGAATGAGGTTATTGCTGAGAGTGACCAGGTATTATCTAGTGTTGATTATTGTTATAAGGTTTCAGCTTTTCCCCAGATATACCAAGAAGCAATTGAATTTCCTGAGTCAGAAAATTGGAAGGCAGCAATGAAAGAAGAGCTGAATTCTCTTATCGAGAATGAAACATTTATTCTAACCACTCTACCAGGGGGTAGGAATTCAGTAGGGGGCCATTGGGTGTACACTATCAAAGGTTCTGACGGTTCTAAAACCTACAAGGCTAGGTATTGTAACAATGTTGATTTATGCATGATTAGCGCCAGGCCCTGGGCACGGGTTTGTCACTAAGGCCCCGTATGTTACCCGCATCTTGGTTTTATGCTCAACAAAGACTTCAATAAATAGTGTTGTGTTTATCTGGAACTTCTGTGTCCTTTATCATTGGAGCTGTTTCTTTGGACAACGTTACAGGTATGTTGCTAAAGGCTATAGTCAAGTGAGAGGTGTAGATTATCAGGAAACAATTGCCCCTACAGGAAATCTCACATCAGTACGTGCTCTGTTGCTAAAAGCAGCACAACACGATTTAATTCTACACCAGATGGATGTCAAAATGGCATGCCTAAATGCTCCCATTGATTGTGAGATATATGTGTACCAAGCTGAAGGTTTTGAAGCCCCTAGTAGTTCTAATGGGAGACTTGTGTATAAGTTAAACAAATCCCTGTATGGATTGAAGCAATCAGGTAGAAATTGGAACAATGTGTTACACTGTTTCCTACTAGATAACCAGTTTGTTCAGAGTCCAGTTGACAACTGTATGTATACTAAACAGGTTGGGAGTAAAATGGTTGTAATACTTGTTTGGGTTGAGGACATCATTATTGCAGCAAGTGACATGGTTCTGATGTCTGAGGTTAAACAAATGCTGCAGGAGAGATTCTGCTTGAAGGACCTGTGTAGACTTTCATATTTCTTAGGTATTGATTTTGAACAGGGTGATGGTTTTGTCAAGATGAGCCAGAGAAGATACTTAAGCAAAATCCTTGACAGGTTTGAAATGTCTGATTGCAAGCTAAGGGCCACACCTTCTGAGCAGAAGCTTGAGTTTGGTAGTGAAACACATTGTGATCCCAGAAGGTATTGTGAAGCTATTGGTAGCTTGGTTTATGTTATGTACCAGACCAGACATATGATGGGTTGTAATTAGGTTGTCAAAGTTTCTGTCTAGCTCACTTCAGGAACACTGGACTGTAGTGAAACATGTTTTAAGGCACTTGAACGGCACTCTCCACTGTGAGCTGTGTTACAGGAAATGTGATGATGGCCTAACTTTGGTTGGTTATAGTGATGCTGACTGGGCGTCATCAGCAGATGATAGGCAAAGTACCAGTGGGTACTGTTTCAGTCTAAACAAAGCTGGCCCTCTTATTTCCTGGAAGTCAAGGAAACAGCCAATGGTGGCGCTGTCATCTTGCGAGGCAGAGTACATTGCACTGTCGGCAGCTGTGCAGGAGGGTTTGTACCTCACTCAACTGTTAAGAGACATCGATGAGGTGTGTGGACCAGTTGTGATTTTTGAGGAAAGTCAGGGTGCAATCGTTCGATCTAAAAACCCTGTAAATCAGCAGAGATTGAAGCATATTGATGTCCCTCATCATTTCATCCCAACATTGCAAAACACTGGTAAGGTTGTTGTCAAATGTTGTCCCACAGCAGACATGGCAGCTGACTTGATGACTAAGGCAGCAACAAAGTTGCAGAAATTTAGGCATTACATTTTTGGATAAAATGCATGGTTTTAGTTAATAAAACTTTGTTCCCGTTCATAATTGTGTATAATTTTGTTACATTTCACATTTGATAAGATAATTATGTAAACATGGTTATGTCCTAGTCAATATGAGATCAAGTGGGGGTGTTACAGAATATGAACTCATACATGTAGTACATAAGTGTAATAAAAAAATCCCTGGATCTTGTTCCTTCGGGTCTAATGTAACTGACTCATGTGTTCTGAGTGTGATCTTTGAATCTTTAAAATTTCACCCCATCATGACAGAAGAAGTGAATTCAACAATAACCCCCTCCTTCCTTTAGTTTTGGGTAGCTTTCTAACAGCTGTTCACGAAAGTAGCCACACGAGGATTTTTTCTCAAATGTTATCTTCTCTCCAAGTGATGCACTTGACAACTGGGTTTTGTAGCCAGTACTTGGGACTTCATTACCAATCATTAGTTGGACGATCCGACTATAAGTTTACCCTCGTATTTTGTATCAAAGCTCAGTCACGTGCAATGGGCAATACTGCAGACTCATCGTTAAGGTTCAACGTTCTTTCCAGGATGTCGAAGTCGATGCTGGAAACAATGCCGAAAGGTAAAGATTTATGTCAAATTTGTTAACAAATGGCACTGTCTTTTCTACGTTCAAACACAGACTTGCTCACCATTAGTGGTAGATCCCTCTAAAAGATGGCGTAGTCAATGAGCATATATTTTGAAACCAGTCGTTCTGCGAATTTAAAATAGCAGGAAAAACGACTGATTTTGCGAAGGTATTACTAGAACAAACTGAACCAGAAATCAAATGAAGAAGCTAGTCATAAAAGGGGATAAGTGACGATTTTGGTTGCTTTTCTTTTTTTTGCTCCAAATTAGCTGAATTTTTGCATGTGGTCTTCAATGTAATAAAAAATGTGTCCCTGTATTTTTGCCGCTGGTTTTTGCTTTGTTTTATAAAGATGCCGCTAGGAAAATCAAGTGGTTTTTTGCATACGCAATATCCTGAAAACGAAGCAAAGTTTAGCGGAAAAACTATGGGACATTGCTAAACATACCTAAACAAAACTGCATGCGATATTTGGAGCGTTTTCGACAAAGTTCACTTTTGATTAAAATATCTAACGCCCTTTTCCCACTGAGGCTGCAAATAAACGAAGCCGGGTCTTTGTTATGATAAACAGAGCCGATCCTTTATTATAATAGCCAAGCCAAGCCTTTGTTATAAGTCGAAGTCTCGCCTCGGTTTATTATAACAAAGGCTCGGCCCGCCGCGACCGCAAGGACTTTGATTTCACTTAGAAAGCAGCAAAAGGCCAATTTCACGCAATGTATAAGCTCAAAAATGTTAATTTTAGGTCAAAAAAGGTTTAAATGTTGATTTCACGTTAACGCGTGACGGCAAGGAGGTTGATTTCACTTAGAAACCAGCAAAATGTCAATTTCACGCAACGCATAAGCTCAATGATGTTGATTCCAGGTCTAAATAGGTTAAAATGTTGATTTCACGTTAACGCGTGACAGCAAGGATGTTGGTTTCACTTAGAAACCAGCAAAATGTCAATTTCACGCAGCGCATAAGCTCAATGATGTTGATTTCAGGTCTAAATAGGTTAAAATGTTGATTTCACGTTAATGCTTGATGGCGAGGATGTTAATTTCACTTAGAAAACAGCAAAATGGTAATTTCACATGGCGCATAAGCTCAATGATGTTGATTTCAAGTCTAAATAGGTTAAAATGTTGATTTGACGCTAACGCGTGACGGCAAGGATGTTGGTTTCACTTAGAAAACAGCAAAATGGTAGGAGCCCATGATGGGCTCCTGAAAATGGTAATTTCACGCAACGTGTAAGCTCAAAAATGTTGATTTCAGGTCAAAAAAGGTGTAAATAAAAATAAAATAAAACAACTAAACATTTCAATAAGCACTTTTCCAAATACGGCAACGTCTTAAATGGCTAAAAAATCGCGAGATAAAACATAGTTTTCGACAAACGCGATCGTAGCTTTATGTCACGCACCGCCATAACTTCCAAGTTCAAAATGCGCTGGTACCTCTTATGCCTGATGAGGATAACAACTTTGGTGGCTGTTTAGTTTTGGATTTAAGAATGTGATGACTCCACGTGAAAACGCTCTATAAATAGGGCTGACAGATTAACAGATTAACCCTTCTGCGCAACGTACTGGTCTCCATACATCTGCATGTCCCCTGATCCCAGAAGCTCAAAACACTACAAATCATGCCCATTTGAAATAAAATCAACACAAACTGGATCACAGATCTGTTACAATCGATCGCCACTTGCTGGCCATTATTATGTTTAAATCTAGTTACCAGTTTGAGAAATGTCCACAGAACGTAATCGCAATGCATGCCGGGAAGGGTCTTTACACCTCGTGCGCGGGAAAACATGGTGGTCGATACAAGGCAAATTTTATCACCCTAAAACCAGTTCTCACTTTCCAAACTTTGACAGTAGCAACGCTTGGCAAATGGGCCACAACTCACCAGAGGGTATTTTTCTTGGGCAAGAACTGCTCTTGGACTTTGCTACCTGGCTCGATCTGACTTTGAACGCTGATAACACGATTACGGTATATCAGCTGCCTTCAAAGTTTCAGAACACGTTTTGATTCTTTAAAATGTGCTGATGACTTACGGGTTTATCGAGGCTTTATGATGCCTCTCAACCACCAGGCAGGCATACAAGGTACTTTAAAACAATGCTTAAGATATTAGTTGACAGAGCTCTAATGCGGCACATCTCTTTTTTGTTTGATGGCATTTTGTTTGACGCTCGATCGATTCACGTGTTGTGTTCACGTCACAATAGCTGATGCAAACAATCTGTTCCCAGATTTCCGCTCTATATGCTGTGGGATTTGGTTTTGATTTCATACACTATAAACAGTCTGCCTGTTTGCTTTTCAACAAATAAACTCCTAAAGACATGGCTATGAAAAGCCAAGTCTTTTGCCTACGTTTTAACTCGAAAACAAAGCAAAAACCAACAACAAAAATACAGAACCATGTTTTTCTATCACACTGAAGACCACATGCAAAAATTCAGCTAATTTGGAGCAAAAAAAAGGAAAGCAACCAAAATCGTCACTTATCCCCTTTTATGATTAGCTTCTTCAAATGACTTAATGGGTTATCAATAAATAGAAAATATGGACAGAGTGTTACTTCAGAATTGATGAAAGTTTTAAGTGCTGAGAAAGACAAGGTACATCGTAATGAAACTCGGGAAACTACAACAAAGTTGCCATGTTTGTCTGCAAAAGTGGCTTTCATCAGAGTGAAGAGAAATGTAATTGTCATATTTATGTGACCTCTGTCACGATTATCACATTGATTTTGTTTTTGCTCGAAAAGAGTGCATTATCAGCTGTTATTTTTCCATTAGTTTTCTTGCTTACATGTGTATATCATATTCCCATGTTGTGCAGGAATGTGTGTGTGGTATCAAATAACGTGGTGATCTATTCTTGGTTTTCATGGGATGCAGTCATTTTTTAAAAAAATTACCTCTTCGGAGGTTTTAGTTTTATCAGATAGAAGACCCTTTAGGAACTTGACGTTTCACAACATTTTAGCTTGACAAGACTCTTCGTTTTGTAATAGGGCACGTTTGAGTTTCCAAGCTTCTGCATTGCGTGACATCAAATGGCCACCCGAGAGGGCTGTTGCATAGGTCAAAAGATGACTTATCACTTTAGTTCTTGCTGACTGGACAATTCTTGCACTAGAAGAAGCATCAGTTTCAACATGTCGGAACTCTAGAGTAACAACTTTTTTTCAATTGCAAAACTCAATGACAGATGTTTCTGTTACTTTACGGCCGCCAAAGCTCTAAAAAATTTGGGTGAAACACTTCCCCAGATAACGTGCAAGTGAAAAACTGCAGAAATCTAATCCTTGGCGAGGCTGTTTATCTATCAATCTTCTATCATATCCCAGATTCTTGACTATTTATTGAATTGTGATGATTTTTAGTTTTGAGTGATCGCATGAATTAGGATAAAAAATGACAGTATCAAGTTTGTACAAAAGATGAAAAAGAGATGGCATTCTACACGGTCAACACTGAATCAAAAATTGTTGAGTTGTAGAGAGTCTGGGCAAATATCTATCTTTGTATACATATAGCTGTAATACATCATCAACTGTGTACAAGAATGCAAGCCACATAGGTGATTGTGCTACTCTGTGTAGTGACATAGAAACAAATCCTGTACATAGTATTGATCCTACTCTAAGAATCATTTGCCACCATATGTTCAAGGTGATATTATGTACTTCGGTGAAGATGCTGGAAAACAATGTGTTGCTACGAGTTTGAGTGCCTTGATTTATAATAATATAAAGGGAATACATAGCTGTAATGACCTGGTGCAAATTATAGAGATAGTAATCAATTATGGTATTCAACACTGTCACAGTGTACAGGGCAGGTGCATTTGATGCAAACAAAACTGTCGTTAATGATTGGAGATCGCTATGTCCGAGAAAAATAATTGACCAGCTTAATTAGAGTGAAAGCTGCACTGGCAATCTACATCATTGTGACTCGATAATTGAGGGATATCAGTACATTATGTCTAAAGACAGGGCTTATGAATCACTCTTGTCACAAAACTATCCCTCATTTATTCTGACAATAGAAAGTATTGGTGTCAGTATCTATCATGGGGGTTATAAGATATTTGAAATGGACGACCTGATGTCCTGTTGCCGATTAATCATAACGAAATGATTACAATTTTCCACTATTTGAAAAATAGCTTTTAATAGTCATTTTTGAATATGATAAGTAAGAACATGGGAATAGCTTGCAAAATGGCTATTAAATCTCTTTCAAAACAGTCACTGGAAACTAAACCTTCACAATTTTACAAAGTCAGTCTCTTGAATTGGTTACTATAGTGACCATAATCAATGTTGTTATTGATGGATTTAGTGAAGAGGACTTAAAATGATTGGCTCATGTAACTGTCCGATTACATGAGTCCAGTTACAGCCAACTGTCTGATTAAACTGTCCGATTACAACTTTGCAGATTAATTAGAGCAAAATACACCAGTTTATGCACCAATTACATTTGAGGAAATTGTAATTGTTGTGATTACCATGGAACATATCCCACATGCTATTTTTGGAACCATTGCGCACCACAAATGATCAACACTCATAGTAGCTTGTCTAGCTACAGCCTGGCTTACGATCTTAGATCGTCTTGTTCTTCCTAAGCATACAAATGTATGAGTCCATGTAAGGGGGGAATTTGCATATATCCCATGATGCATTGCATTTGAGGTATATTATCAAAAACGTTAGATGTGACCCTTCAGTTTAAAGATGGACGCTGTAGTGAAAAGGCCATGTGACATCGAAATTTTCTGTCAGAATCGTTTTATCTGGGTGCACTGTCTTGACCAAAATGACAGATTTGAACTATCAGTAGCTAGTTTTCCAATTTTAAAGTGCCTATCACCCTTACCTAATATCTTTCTTTTTCAAAAGTAGATATATAAAATAAACAAAAAAAGCAGCAAAATAAGATTTGGAGTTAATCCCGATTTTTAAAAGCCGATCGAAGTCATGGTTCTCGGAGTAAAAAACGTGCCATACGGGGGACTGGCACTAATAAGTTGTGACGTCAACCCAGTATCTTGGCCATAACATGCAACAAAACACAACAAACAAATATAGCGAGTTACGCGTGTTCTCCGGTTTTTCAGTCTTCTTCTTCCAAAATGTCAGACGATGACTCTAATTCCGAAAGGAGCTACGATTCTGATGATTCAGAGTACAATTTTATCCCTGGCCACATCAACATTGGCAATATTGAAGTCGAAGACAATGAAAAGTTAGGCGAAGAGCAAGTTTCCCAGCCAGACCCAGACAACTACAAACCCTATGAGGACGAGCCGATAGCAACTGAAGAGTGGCTTTCAGAATACAAAAAAAGGCAAGAAATGCAAGTTGAGTTCGAGCGAAAGCTCCAGGATCATTACGATGGGAAACAAGTCGTAAATTCGTGGTGAGTCAGACCTAGAGTGCAGTGTTTCCTGTATTGTTTGTTGTTTTTTACATGGATTAGTCAAGGCTTACTAACTGCTGGTTCCTCTACAGGTGCAAATGTAGTGCGGAGAATCTGCAAAACCCCAACGAATTCCAGTGCTGCATGGAAATAGAAGAGTGTGTGAAGTGTCTATCTAGTGAAATGGTAATCAAAGAAGTGGGCACAAAGCCGAACTGTGTTACGCAGCATCCCGGATTCAGCCAAGTTTGCCTGCAAAAGTGGAGTTTGCGGTTGGCTGCTGATAAATACCAGACAAGAAATAAGACGAAGTATCATCAGACTGGAACGGAAAACAGGTAAATAGAAACTGTTTTATTAATTTGCCTGTTTCTACTCACTGAGACTAACACACTATTCTGATTGTGAAAATATTGAAGTTTGTATGCTGTCCAAATTCTTGCACACTGCACTTTTTGCATGTTTGTTGGCTTGTGTTCCTTTAAAACCTTTTTAGTCGACTTCTAGTTGTTAAAAATTCTCCACTAAGATATACCTCATTATAATTATGTTAATCTCATCAATTTTACTTCCAGATTGAGTACATTTTTCCACAAAAATATTTGAAAACCTTTGATTAGGATTTGTCTCAGATAGAAATTCTATTGCATGAAATTTATGGACAGATATTGGACAGAGTTGTCAGAAAATTTTCCATGCATGTCCATGCACGCATGCACTCTATCCAGAAAAATATCTCTTTCTACTGTATATACATATTTATATCCAAGAAACAAAACTGAGCTGGATACAAGTATTTTTTAATATAAATAGAACAAAATACAAAATGAGCTAGAATGTAGAATTCTCTGTTGTGACACTACCCTTTCATCTAAATATCATTTTTTTCATAATAGGTTTCTGCGTGGTATTTCCTATCGAGAATTTACTTGCCTTGTCCATGGATACTTGGGTGGGAGGAGGATACCTTTGCCTGCATGCACATACCATGCAATAAGAACAATATTTCCAGAGGAGAAATCTTCATATGCTGGTTTTGAAACTGAAGATGTTGAATGATGGACAGCTCATAGACATTAATTGAACATTGTTTCATAGTTAAATAAATTGGAATATTTATTTCTCTGAAGTTCTCAATTTGCTTCATTTAGATTCCCTTCTGATTTTTTGGGCAGGTGGTCACATTTTTGTGTCTTTCATAGGCTGCTGGCATGTGGAACAGAAGCGGGGCTTTCCTTTAGTGGCCTGTGGCGGCTGCTGGATTCCATGAGTCTCTGTAACTTAAAACAAATGGTGTTTGTGTGATAAGCCATGCATTTAACTGGGATTCAGGGGATAATAAAGTGAGCCATTGAAGTCTTAAAAGTTTGATTTCTTATTGGCAAATAGGAAAACCAAAATTTTGGGAGTATATTCTTAAGGTATTTCATTATAGCATCTTTGTCACTGGCAGACAAGGCATTTAAAATTCAACCCATTTTCCATGGCATTCAGTATAAAGCATTTCTTCATCAGACTAGAAAAGAACAGTGAAAGTGATATGTCAAAGAACATAACACACTGACCCTGACTAGGGTTGAATGGTACTTTTTGTATTTTATTGAAATTACCAGGTGTTGTCGGGGGCACATCTTTGACTGTATTTCCTTTCCTTTCTGCCCTCTTAACAATGGCCTCCTCCCTTGATTGCCTTTCCAACATTGTATTCATCGGTGGGGGATTCATGTCACTCAATTCCCGCATGGCAACCCCAAGCTGGCCTTTTTCCTGAGATTCAATATATGTTTTGTAGATATCCTCCACATAATCTGCAATAATAATAGGACACACCTCTTATTTAGTGGACAAGGAAAAAAAAAACAGAAAATAATTCATACTTTTAGCAGAATTCTGGTGGTTCAGGTCATGTACAACACCTTTATTTTAATCTACATGTAGATATGTATTTTGCCATAGTTGGGCTCCACTTTCACATCACGGACAGTGGCCTCGCCATTCTTAGATTTTGGCCGCACCACTTTCACTTGCTCTGTACCATCTGCAGTTTTTTTCACTTCTCGCAACAGGTTGAGATTGAAATATAAAGCAGCAATGATGTGCCTTTCAAAAAACGAGCAAACAAAAATTAGAATGTGCTGAGATTTCAGATAAAATGACTGCATTTAAAGCCTGGCATTTCACTATAGAAGAGAGTCAATTTCCTTCACCACTGGCCAATCCTTGTCAGAAGGTGGGCATGCAATGTCGATAATACTGTTCTTGGTACATAAGTAATCCATTGCTATTAATCCAGACAATTTATTTGTCATTCCAATTACTCTAATTCAGTTTATTGTCTATTTATGAAAAGGATTGATTGGACAACCAACCTGTAATACATTCCTATAAATGAGAAGGCTATCATTTTTGGTGCAAACTGGTTAAGTGTAGAGTGAAAGCCCTCCAAGCAGCTGGTTTGTGCCTCAGGCGAGGCCTGTTTGATCCCACTGACCAGGGAAGCATTGTTCAGGGCAGAGCACATTTTCTCATAATATACTGGGGAATCTATGACAACAAATAAGCAACTCTGTTAATATTTTGCACACACGCTTAATCACTTGCTTTGTTATCTCAAAAGTGCACTTTCTTATCACTTCCATGGAGAGGGGTGGTGGTGTTTGTGTAAGGGGAGGGTGGGGGGTAAGTGGATATTTCCACGAACTACATCATGTACATGTAATTCAACTATTACACTACCTTTTTCAAGCCATGTCCTGTCTTTTATTTCACCATGATTGCATCTGTTAAAAAGTGGATCATCTAAATTATCATGCTTGTTAATAACAT
Source organism: Orbicella franksi (assembly GCF_964199315.1). NCBI lineage: Eukaryota > Metazoa > Cnidaria > Anthozoa > Scleractinia > Merulinidae > Orbicella > Orbicella franksi. Next base: position 8,609,144 of record NC_138154.1, read on the forward strand.
GACTCAAGAAAGATTTAAATTTAGCATATATGACATTGCCATTTCCAGACAAAGTCGATGTAGCACTCCAGAAGAAATGGTTTTCACAGGGTCTGATCCAGTTGATCAAAGATGCACAGCCACTTTCCTCTCTAATGGTTGTTAGAACCTTGTGGATCTCTAAGGATAAAAATACACCATATTTGATAAGTTATTCTTCCATCCTACTGTATATTTAACTGGAAACAATGTTAACTTGTAATGATCATTGTTACACAAAATTATTTTTTAACAAAATTGCCCTGTGCAGTTGTGGTTCAGAATAATGAGCTCTTAACAGACAAGGCCTGCTACCAAAAAAAGACAACCAGATATAAAGTAACTTTGGGAACTCTGAAGAATCCACTTCTAGAGATAATTAGATTCTTACTTTTCTTTATATGCCATAGGTCAAAGTAGTGCTTCATATTCTTCTGTTGCTCTCTCACGTATTTTCGGATGGATGCATGTCTATCGGTTATCAGGGTGCTGATCATCAGACCACATCCAAGGAGATATGCCATGCAGTTCTTAAACCCAAGGAACTCCATAGCTGGGCTGCTTCCTGCAACATTCCTCTACAACATAGAAGAATGTGTCTTAAAAGTGTTGTCTAAGTGAAACACACTAGATGGACCAGTAGATGTATGTCTTGCTGTTCAATTTTGTCTTTGGTTTAATTTTTCCATTATACATGTAGGTATAAATTTTTATTTCCTTTTATTTCCTTTAGAACATCATTATCTGAAACACTCAAACTGAAAAAGGACACTATAAATCAGGCTGATCAATTTGAAAAAATTTAAACCAAAGAAAATTTTAAACCACAACATATGAACAAACACTGTTAGCAGCATGCAACCTGATTATGATGTCTTAAGAGAAAAAAAATGTCGGTACTTTATCTTTATTCCTCTTAATCTCTGACCTGTCCGAGATTTGGTGAGCAAGATTTTGTTTTGACATAACATTTAATTCTCTGTGTCATTGATTCTTTTTGGACCATGTCACTTGTCAGAATTTACCCCAACAGGACTTCATCAACCATATCATGACCATGCCATTACCTGAACAAGAGAGAAGTGAATGATAAGGGGCAAAGTGCAACAAAATATGGTGTATGCACCGAATTTCGCACTATGCCCCATGCTGTCATGCCTTCCATCTCCAGATATTACCACCTGACCTAATTCCTTCAATTTGACCATCATCTTGTCTTGGTAGGACTTCCAGTACAAATGAATGGTTGGAAACAGTTTCTCCTGTGGGGGAAAACCTATATCAAACTTGTTGCCTAATTTAATCACATAAATACTGATTAGCTTTCAGTAATTTAATAATCAATAGCAAAGAATCTCCCAGATGATCCTTTGGGTATTTCATTTCTGAAAGGCCTGCTATTTGAAATATTAAACAACTATTACAAGATGATTTGCATTTGATTATTATAGTTCTACTATGTAAAGTTCATAACTTACATGTTGGTGCTTGAAGAATGTCTTTAGGGAAAAACAGGCTACTCCCATGTGCTGGAACATCTGTAAGACCTTTGATGCAGAACTGCCAGACAGCAATATCGACATGCACAACAGGAAATTACCAGCAGGAATCTTAGTGCCAGGCATATTTGGTTGACTTTTCCAAACTGTGTCCTTCCTGTTGCACCTCTTGTTGGTACAGGTGGAAGTGATCACTGCCATGGTACCAACTTGCTTTGTCTCAACAAGTGGATTATCAGCTTTGCAGGAGTGACAAAATTTAAACAGGAGCAGTAGCTGAGACAGGAAAACTAAGAATTTTGGCTGTGTTCACAGGTTGTTATCTTTGATGAACACTCTGTGAAGGGATGGAATGGGGACAAAACAATTATTTATTAATTATTTTAGATGAATGAGATTAAATTTATACAAACATTTAAGAATAAAAATTAGCGATAAGAGTTTTGCACTTGCGTGCCATGACATTATTTTCAAGTGAGAAGTTTTTTTCCTTCTCACTTGAAAATGATGTCATGGCAACATTGAAACGTTGTGCAAGTGCAAAACTCTTATCGCTTATTTTTATTCTTATATATTTTAGATCAGCCTGTTATATAAAGGTAAAATGCATTGGACCAGCTGGGGTATTATCAAACAACATGTGGAAAACTTTCATATTTTTATAACAGAAAGAGTTTGGCCTTCTGGTCATAACACTCAGTACAAACACTTGGATAAATGATATGGAAGATTAGAAAACACTAGACTATATACAGATATGGTACACTGTATGTAAGCCCTCACTCAGGAACAATGCTGCATGTACACTTGCAAACTCATCTAAATCAGCATGAAACTTCATCACACTATCTAAGCGGCATGCATGTAACATACACTAGCCAATTTTAATATCTCAAAATTCTAGTTTTGCCCCATGGTTTTGGGAGAACAAAACAAATTTATTATAATAATTCACCAATCAATCTCAATGTGACTTTTTGGGGTTATTTCCCCAAACCTGGCAGTATAATATTCATCCATGTACAGGTGTACATGTAGTCAGGATGTGATGTGTACTGAATGATATAGAAAGAAAGTAGATAAAATGCACCTGTCGCCTGAAAAATTAGTGTCTTCTTGCTCTGAAGCTGTGTCAGTTTCAGTGTCAGGTTCATATACACCGTCCGAAGAAAAGTCAGGCTCTTCTTCAGTTGTTTCATGCTGACTATCACTTCCTTCATTTTCATCCTCTTCATCATCACAGGTTTCTTCAACAATGTTGGCAGGTGGATCAACTTCTTGACCTACATGTAAATAAGAATGTTACAGAAAAGAATGACTTTAATACTTATATTAGTTATTTTACCACAAAGACAAGTTCAAATTATTGGCATACTAGTTACAGTTGTAGGTTATAACATCACAAACATTACCTGCTCTGTTTTCCTTAGAATATTTCTTCAATTTCTTCACTTCCAGCCTGCTGCTCGTCAGTTTTACTTTTGCTGTTATAAGCTGATTCTTCAGTTGTCGGTTTCTTTTGGTCAGTCTCTCACAATCAGAGCACTCTGACATTACAGGGGGTGGAACTGTTGATTGCTCTTCATTCTGTACATGTATAATAGACCATAATTTTTAAAAACTTCAAATTATTACTTTATCACAGTACTTTGCAAATGTATAAAAAAACTCATACATTTTCCGAGTGTACAATGTCCAATAATTGAAATAAATTTTAATTGCCATAATTTTTTATTAAAATTGGAGTCAGTTTGACTGCTCAAGCCCCAGGTTACAAGACTGACTGACAGTTTGGTTTACCTGTGGCTGAATCACACCTTTTATGCATGCGTTCAAGAAAAAAATCCCACTAGTTCAAGACGTTTACATGTCAAAATACCGTTAATAAAAGCTTCTTACCGGATCATGCAGTTCAGCAGAAGTATCTAAATTGTTTTCACTCTGTGTCGAGCTGACCAGTGCATCTTCACTTTGCATCTCTCACTCTTCCTCGTCCTGTTCACACGATTCACTTTGAGTGAAAATCTCGCTGGTACACGTGGGATTACTAGGAGTTTCCATGGGGGTCAAACTCTGCATCCTCCTCTTCACATTCTTGAGCATCTAGAGAAATGAAAGATGAATTCTTAGTTATTTCAGAAGCTTTTCTTTTGCAGTAAAAATAGGTTAAATCAAGAAGTTCGAAACATTTGACAAAGATTCTTACCGCCCGTTCAAGACGATGCTTTGCACTTTCAGTGACCACTGGTGTTTTTGTCACCGCTTCGGCATGGACTGATGGCACAGCAGTTATGCCAATTTCATCGCATTTAAGCCTTGGCATGATTGGCTTGTTTGTTACCTCATCAACGAAGCTGAAGCGACGAATATAATCATCTTCAGTGAAGTGTCTCGAGCATATCAAGGAATTTCGTGTAGGCTCCCACTTCGCTCTCTTTTGTTTCATGAAATCAACCCACTTCTTTCGATGTTTCCTTGCTTCCGGGCATTTGTCGTCAAGAAAAGGTATGGCGTCTAAAATTAAACCCTTCTGCACATCTGGGAAGGCAGAACACCCACCAACAACACATCTACCTGGCATATTTCGCGTGTTACAGTAAGAAACTTACCATACAGTCTGCTATGCTCTCTAACTGAGATACCGGGTTGATGTCACAAGCTTTGTTAGTGCCCAGTCTCTCAATTGCTCCTTTTTGAATTCAATATGGCGAAAATTCTCTTCAAATTGCTGATTTCGTCCTCCGATAAAAAGATGTCGGAACGCAGAATAAGTTTTATTTCTTCGGAAAAGTTCTTTGAAATATATACATTTTCGGAATTTAATATAACTGGGTAAGGGTGATAGGCACTTTAAAGCTGAAGTGCTTATATGGACACGTTTGCTTCATGACAGACTTGTCAGAGCGACGATTAGTTATCTTTCCTGATTGTGATGCTGTGCTTGGAAAGTTTGCTGGAGTGAAATCACCATGCTGTATAGAAGTCAAGTCAAGTGCTGTATTTAATGTAAGTAGACTTATTTCATTATTGATAACTGTGGCTGAACCATTTAGAGAAAAGTGCTTACGGCCTTTGAATAGATCATTTTGTTCGAACATTTCCTTTACAGTGCAGAAGCTGGTCATTTCATTCACTTGTCATTTGGTACTCAACCAGTTTTACAAAACTGCAGCCTCTATGTTTCCAGCTCTACATACTGATAATTTTGAAAGATTATGTACATTTCTTGTTCCAAAGCGTATATCATGAAAGGTTACCTGTATCCTCATCTTGATCTATAATTTTCTTCACACATCAAGGTTGCCCCTGAAGAGACGGAGGATGGCGAAGAGGCCAAAATTGCTGTTGTGTGAGAGTTTGATTATGCAAGTGGCATGACAGCACCAGCTTATCCAGTGCATCCAGAGGAAAAACCAGCTGATGGCTTGGTGATTATGCCACGACTTGTGTTTGGTAAAGTTAATTGTAATTGCACCAAGTTTCCACACCTGGGGGATATCATTGTTTCTTCACGAGATGAAACTGAAACAGTCTCCCAATATCTACAAAATTTAGACTTGGGCAGCGAGTCAAATGGTGAGGAAGATGTATCTGAGAGTGAAGAACAGGAACTTAGTTCTGGAGATAGTGACGACACTGATGCTGGCAATGTCGAGCTGTTCACTGAAACAATGAATCTGAAAGGAAGCAGCTGTCATTCATCATTTCAGAGTCACTTAAGACAATGCAAAGAGGCGTTGATGAAGAGAGAAATAGTGTCTGCTCATTTACACTTCGAACCAACAAACAAACGTGATGAGAATGCAATTGTTGTTCAGGTGAAATTAGGCCAGTCAGGGTCAGAAGAGCTGTGGAAGCCATTGGATGTATTCCTGGTCCAAAAGTGCCCAAAGTGACAACTGCACTGTGGAATAACAAGGTTCAACTGGTCACTGTTAAAAATTTTTTTTTATCACAATGTTCCACCCATCAATGATTTTAGGGTTTTTTCCATCAACTGCTGTTTCAAAGATGGGTAAGTGGCCCCAGAACAAAAAAGACTACAAATACAATGACAGCATTTAGTTGCTGGAAGACAAGGGGAGTTGTATATACAGTTATAAAGCAACATTGCAGTTCAACATTGCAGACTTTTGTTAAATAACCCACCAAAAGACACCTGATGAATCCAACAATGCAAGTGCACAACAATCAGGGTTGACACAACTTCTTTGTATTGCACGAGTAGGCTAATAATAACTCTTATTTAAGACTTTTTAATTCATCAAAATTATGTAAGGAAAGAAAATATTCAATGATTTGTTTAGATTTGCATTAAAAATATTAACTTAGGTTGTAACTTTCTTTCTGTTTAGCTTCTTTAAATAAAGTTCATCTGGTTCATCCAGGCACCCCTACCTGAGGGTTTTGTTTGAAACTATATGTAATATTCTTACTGATTATACGTACTACAATATTTTACTAAACTTGTGTGGCAATTTGCCACTCAACTAATAGCCCTTATGCATGGATACATCAAACTAGCTAATTTCACACGGAAGCTGCAATTTGAAAGTGCAAATTTATAAATTTTATCATGAATGCATTTCCAAAACAGCCAAGATGAGAATACACCGATGAAAACAGTATGGACAAGAGATGAATTAAATGTGTAAACAAGGCTTGGTGGTTAATCTAGGGCACCCGATGTATTTCTGCATGAGGCTTTTTGTGAATAATGTTAACCAACACCACTGTTGGATAACTTTCCAAACTCTACAAAAGGAAGTGATTTGTATCCTGGCACTATACCATGTACAAGTTTTTTGGAAGGAGAGATACACTACAAAACCTGTTTCTTGATAACCTTTTTTTTCTCCGCAATGTTCTATTGCCTGATTGTTGAGGAATATTCCTTGTTTTATCCTGATCAAAATTCAGCCGTGCTTAATGACTATTTCAAGGCGAAAGGAAATCTTAATAATAATAATGATATTTTAACGGGAAGCTTTCTCACCCGTAGGTGATCTACAGAAAGGTCCCGATCCAAAATAACATTAAATTATTAAAAAATAAATACACAAATTAAAAAAATATATTAAAAATACAAAAGTGTGGAAGGTGAGTAATTAAGATACCTTACAATTACTGCCAATAGGCCATTTTTCTACTGCAAATATTTTCTAGTTCCATTCCCTTGTGGGGGCAAGAAGTGATCACTATGCCAAAAATGGCCTCTTTAATTCAATACATGGCTCAAATTTTGCCCCTTAAGGGACTGGAGGTAGCATTAGCAAAATGGTGTGCAATAGCCTAATTCCTACTTTCTTTTCACTGTTGCAAAACAGGTACAGGTACTATGAAATGTTATAATTATCATCATGATACCATTGTTGTCATTAAGTAGAAAAATATTTTTCTATATTTTCTCATAATTTGAAGAGTAAATTTAACTTGCTAGTTTTTAATTTGAATGGCTTCTGTTTTGGAAAACCATACACAAGGTAATTGAAGAGTGTGCTTATTGAGAGCAGATGTTATTTTTTTTCGTTGAAAATTGAATTTTCCTTTAAAAACTGAAGTGTAGCATTTTAAATTTACACTCTTTGTCTAGCTTAAACAAGAGAAAGAGTAATGTTTAACTAAGTAGGCTAAATTAATTTGACAGTTACAGTATTCATCACATAAAATGGAATTGTCCAATAAATTGTGTAATTCAGTGTGAAAGTAAAAACTTCACAAATAAGGGTGACATTTCCCTCCTCAACAGGACATTTTACAGTGGATTTAGTAAAATATCTTCAAGCTTATGGAACGATTGTCGAATGGTTTTCTTATGCCTTGCTGGCAGGTGTGCATGGCCAGCAAAAAAGATTGAACTATCCTCTCTTTGGTTAACGACTAGTCTGTGCAGACCGACAGGGTGGCTCCTCAGTTCCTGGTCCTCATGAATTTAAGGACAGACATCAAAGGAGGGGAGTTCTTCTTCTGAGTACCTTTCATTTATGGTCCAGTAGTAAAATGGAAGGTCACCATCCATTCTCTTGCTGAATTCCCTAAATAAAACAAGAAAACCCTATGGGCTTAATTTTAAAAACAGTATCCTGGTAATTTACATGGTGGAGTGAATGTAATTCACAATTCATCAACATTGTTCTTGCTGTGATAGGGGTGACTGAGATTTTGGGTGATGTGGTGGCCTTGTGGTTATCAAGTTTGATTCCAGTCAGGTGGGTTCTGGTTCTAGCCCTGAATGGGGTCATTGAGTTGAGTTCTTAACACATCACTTGACACTTACAGTATCTTTCCACCTTGAAAAATTAATGTGGCACCAGTAAACTATTATGGTAGCCTAACAGCATGCTCAGCAGTTGTCTGTAGAGGAGTATTATCCCATCCCAAGCAATTCAGTTTGTCCAAAAATACCACCATTTAGAAGAAACTTGTTTCAAGAATATCTCAAATACTAATGCACTGTGTAGTCCAAAGTAAATTTAATTAACAAGCAATACATGCATGTAGTTATAAAAGTTTCTGTTTTCAAAATAGTATTTATGCAACCCTTGCACTGTTCCAGATAAGCAAGGGGTCTCTGGCCAAAAACCCAACAAGGTCAGCTACATGACCTGACAAATTAACAGAAAACTTACAGTGATTTGGTGAGAGCAGTAGGAATTGACCAGGAATTCTTTATTGGCACCCTGCCTTGAAAACCTCTCTGAAACCCTGCCTAGATTGGCTGGCTTCCATTTAAGTCTAGTTTATATATCTACATGTATTTATAATGTATAGTTACCTTACTCCCTTTGGCCAGTACTCTTTGAACTGCTTTAGAACGAAGACATTTCCAATGTCTCTGTGAGTAATGGGAAAAAATGTTTCCAAGTCATCAGTAACACCAGCACGACAGTGCTCAGGATATCCAGTAACATTGTTCTGTAACATCTGTTCCTAGCTCTCTATGTTGGTTGTGACTTCAATTACAGTCTCACGTGAAAAGCCACAAATGTTTTCAACAGACCTGCAAATTGGTCCAAATATATGTACACATTAATTTCAATGAGTGGATAATGTTGTTTTCATGTTACTATATCCTATTTTAAGGAAAGACTTTCCAAGACTGATTAAATCCAGACATATGTTGCCATTACTCTGAGTAAACTCAACTCATTTGTTTTTTAGGTATACCATTATTTCTCAAATTTTGCTTGCTCAGGACACTCCCCCTTCCCCTCCCTTAAGGATAGCTTATTAACTATTCATGAAACCAACATAAAACAAAATCATACTCTGGTTTAGGCCTTCTGTTTGGCTCTCTGTTAATAACAATTTTACTTGTCTGACCACAAAGTCCACTTGTCCTAGACAACTGCACAGTTAAACCACATCATCTAACTGTCTTTTCAGTTACCTGCTGATGTCTATTGTAGAGAAATCATAGTTTGTGCGATGCCAAGGCATCCACTCATCAAGGATCAATGCCAGCATCTGGTAATTGTACTTGCTTCTGGTAAGCTGAGACAAGCCATGCCCATCCGATGCTTTATGTCACTGTACAAGTACTTTCACATATTCAGCCTCTGACATGACCGTGTCTTTCCAATGAATGTACCACATGGTACGACAGAAGCCTTTCAGCATCTTTCAAACTCTGCTTTTGCTTGCCAGTGAGAGCTGTGTGGGCAAGACCACCACTGGGATCTTTCAACACATCGTCAAAAGCTTCATAGTTCAACATTGTGTAACCACCATTTCGCACATGCTGTGCCATCCACTTGTAAATGTGGCTATGATCACCCCGATCATGCCACTCCTCATGTGTAGTGGGGTCTAAATCAGGGATATATAGATGCTGTGTGAAGTCAACACCTTCTTGTTTAAACCCCTGGATGGCATGCCGGTAGACAGAGGTAGCCACAATGGGGCACAGTTTATCCAGCATGGTTTCTTGTGTGTCCTTATTGAATGGGTATGGTTGATAGCCATCTGGGACAAGACTTCCTTGTGTGAAGGTGATGGCACCCTCCAATGTCATCCCTTGAGCATACATCAGGTTGTGCAGTTGGACAATGACATTGACAGGAATAGCAGCATAGTTACTTACAGTTTGTGGTTTACCATCAGCACCTACTGAATTAAAAAAACTTGTTTCATCAAATTGAACATTAAAAGCGGTGTTCTTTGTTCATCATTAAAATAGGAACCCACTTTTAAAGTGCCACTAACCCCCCAAATTTTTTCCCTTTAATAAAATCTACTAGTTTCCCTAATGACTTCAGCGAAAAATTATCTCGATTGATAAAATCCCTGTGTTTCTACAGGCATTTAAACATGTAATTTCTATGTTTAATAAACTTCGAGATTGTATTTGAAATGATTTCCGTTTAATTTGAAATTTGTCCCTATTTACAACATAAAACTTCGTAAAACCGCAATCTCGTGTTCTCGTCTTCGCTTCGCAAAAGGACTGATCAAAGTCTAATTTACAATTGATTATATTCATGTGGTATCATGTGCTATATCAAGCTGTGTCGTATCTGTACAAACAAAACAAGTTCTTACGCAACAAAAGAGTTCATGAATGTTCTTTACACTCCCTTAGTTATTTCGTGAAAGCGAATAACTACCTTATTTGCACAACGTTAAGTTCTCTTCGTCTTGATTCTCCAGTAACTGCAGCGGTGCGCCTTGGTCTTCCACTCTGATTAGCTGTTTGTACTTCATTCGTTACTGTAGCTTCAGGCTGCACCTTGACTTTGATGGGCACCAAATGCTGTACAACTCTTCTCAAACGAGATGGACGACCTGAATCACTAACAGATTTCACCACAGCCACACGAACATTCCCATCTCTTCCTGAAATAAGTTCTTCGACCTTTCCTAGTTTCCAAAAAGCTCTACTCGTAGCATCGTTTTTCAGCAAGACGATGTCTCCAATGGAAATACTTCGTGTTTTACTCCCCTTAGGTCGAACTTGAGATCGTTCTTTCAACTTGAGTAGGTATTCTCGACACCACTGATTGGTCAGTTGTTGAAGAACATGTTTATGATGACGGAATTTCTTCGTGAGCAATTGATTGGTACTGATTACTTCATAGTGAGAAGCGTTCGGAGTTGATGTAATTCGTTGACCGTAAATCAAATGGGAAGGTGTTAAAGGGTAAGAGATGAACTCCTCGTCACCGTACACGTACGTTAGGGGTCTGGAATTGATGACTGCTTCGATCTCCACTAAGACAGTATCCAACTCGTCAAAACGGAGTGTAGACCTCCCTAGGTCTTCTTTAAGGGTTTCTTGATGCTTCTCACAAGCCTTTCCCAGAATCCTTCCCACCACGGGGCCTTTTCGACAATAAAATTCCACGTAATCTGCTTGTTCGCAAGGTATCGCCAAACTTTTTCTGCTCGTGTTATCTTTCGTATATTTTGAGACAAAGATCTGAACGTCTTGGCGTTGTCAGAAGTGATGGTGGCAGGCAATCCCCTTTGACTAGTGAACTTTCAGAAGGCAAGTAAAAACGATTCAACACTAAGTCCTCGTGTTAGTTCTAAATGTACAGCTTGGGTGGAGGCACACGTGAAGAGGCACACATAGACCTTCTGTGATTCTTTACATTCTTCCTTTGAATTTTTCGTTTCGACGTACAACGGTCTAGCGAAGTCGAGCCCTATATGCGTAAAGGGCGGATCCTCTGACACTTGATTACTAGGCAGGTCGTCAGGAGGTAAAGGACCGTATGGTGACCCTTCGTGTTTGAGACAAATAACGCAACTTTGAATGAACCCTTTCACCGCTTCTCGTCCACGCAGTACCCAATAGCATTCTCGTAATGTCATTAAAGTGTCCCTGATACCACTGTGTTTCGCAGACGCATGTGAATGCTTGATTAGTAAATGAGTGAATTCGTGCTTGGCTGGCAGTAGAATGGGATTCTTCGTGTTTAAAGGCAACGGTGCATTGTTAAGTCTCCCCTTACACTCGATAACTTCTTTGTCCAAAAACAATCCAAACTGCGTGATGTACGTTGTAGGGGTACAACTGCGCTCTTTACTCAGAAGAAATGCGATTTCCTGGGAGAAGGCTGACCGTTGAACTGTAAGGATCCAGAGTCGTTCGGCTTCGTTTACATCTGTTGCATTTAATCGCATGTGTTCTCTCCGAGTACCCTCTTTGTTAATGACTGAATTCTTGAATGACTCGGCGGCCTTGATAATGAGGGCGGTAACACGAAGTAATTTTGTCAGGTCGTGAAATCGATTAATGTCGATTATCTGATCAATCTTCTCTGGCATGTTGGCTGAGATACTCACAAGTGAGTGCACAGTAGTTGACGGCGATTTGACCACTTCCTTGAGCGCTAATTCATCTTCGGACTGGGTTGTTCGATGCTCGGGCCATTCAGATTCGGGAAGGTACAAGAATTCGGATCCTTTCCACCATGTTTCGCACGTTGCAAAGGTTTTAGCTGTCAAACCACGCAAGGGCAAATCAGCAGGATTTGAATGACTGGGACAATGTCGCCATGAATCCTTTGAAGTTAGGCTGCGGATTTCGTCGACTCGGTGTTGCACGTACTGTTTCCAAACCCTTTGATTTTTGATCCAGCACAAAGTTGTCATCGAGTCAGTCCAATACACAGTTTTGTGATTTTCTCCAATCGATGCCTTGAACTTGTCGACTAGCCGTGCAAGAGATAAAGTGCTTAACAGTTCTAAATGCGGAATGGATTGCTTTGTCATGGGTGCCACTTTGGATTTGGAGGCCGCTAACCTCACGTGAATACGACCATCTTCGTAGGAAGACCTCAAGTAAACAACTGCGGGGTAGGTGTTTTTGGAGGCGTGTATTTGAACATCCGCAGACGTCGCAACAAAATAGCATCACAGGATACGCACGGTTTCGAAACATCTGATTTCGTCCAGGAAGGATTTCCACCTTTCAAGAAGCTTTCCATGAAGCGGTTCGTCCCAGTTCACCTTGTCCTCACAGAGTTCTTGAAATAGAATCTTCAATCCTATCGAGAATCCCATCGGATCGAAGATCTTCGCTGTGACCTTTAAAACGGACCTCTTGTTGAGCGGAAGTGACATCGTGTACGTGTGTAAACTGGAAAAATTGAAGAAAAGTTCATTGCGACCGACCGCGATTTGCTCGGAGTAATTGAATCTTCTTGAGACCTTTCAGAATTTGAAATCTCAGACATCACTAGGTGAGTTAGAGTTCCACTTTCTCAGATTGAATCCTCCGTCTGTCATGATTCCCTTCGATTTGTGATAAATTTCCAGGGTCTTCTCATCGTTTCCAGCTCCAGAAAGCAGATCATCAACGTGAAATGATTTTTCGAGAAGCGCTGTCATTTCCGGTTCACTTTGTTTGTACAAGGAAAAGTGATGAGCTATTGTTGCTCCAAGTATTGAAGGCGATGGTCATAATCCAAACAAAAGTCGGTTGAATCGAAATTGCGCTATTTTGGGTCTGTCTTGCTCTGGGTTATCAAACCACAGGAAGCGTAGCATGTTTCGATCTTCTTTAATGCTCACCATCAGAAAGGCCTTTTCGATGTCTGCAGTAAGACCCAGAAGGTTGTTTCGAAATCTTGCTAGCATTTCAAATATGTGCGGAATGTAATTATCGCCGGTCTCTAAACAGTCGTTTAGTGACAGTTCTTCTTTGGACGATTTTGCTGACCCGTCGTATACTATACGTACTTTAGTTGTTTCGCGATCCTTAAAATCGATCCTGCATGGTGTGGCGAATAATAAGCTCGGCTCTTGTCACTGGTTGTTTCTTCTTCGGGAACCCTTTCAACGATTCCAGCCTGTTCTTTTTCTTGAATGATCTTGTCGTAATCGCTCAGTAAATTCGGTTCTTTCCTTAGTTGATGATGCAGGGATCGTAGCCTAGATACACACATACCATAATTGTTTGAGTTTGGTGCAGTCTTCTTTCCAGGGCAATCTTGCCTCATAACGCCGACCATTGAAGGAGATATCGGTTTGCTTTGCGATATCGAGTACTTGTCGTTCGATCTTGGAGTCGTCTAGAATTCCAGTACTTTCGGACTCCCAGAATTTCTTCAAACTCTCAACCAATTCGTCATCTTGCCCTCCAAACATCGAATTGCATTCACCAGAAATAATCAAATTGGAAGCAACAACATTGCTAGAACATAGATCGTATGTTGGTCCAGACAACAGCCATCCAAATTTGCTGTCCACTGCGGTTGGACCATGTTCACCTTTAATGGAATCCCCAGTTACAAAGTCCCAGTAGTAATCGGAACCAATCAAGACATCAATAGATTCAGTGCTGTTGAAGTCGTCTGCAAAATCGAGGCCCTCTAAATGGACATAGTCAGCCACATTGATTTTGCTTGGCAGAGGAGAACAGATAACTGGGTAGTTCGATGCAAAGAGTTCCAATTCCTCGTGACTTCGTGTTTGTAAACATAGCTTTACCACAGTGCAGTTGTTTCCAGTAATTTGCGTCCCCGAAGGTGTTGATGCAAAGATTTTCTGACTTGACAGGCTTTAAATTAAGGCGAGAAGACACACTCAATGAAACATATGATCGTTGACTTCCATTGTCGAAGAGCACGCGCACTGGAATTGAATTGGAGCCGTTGACCGCCATGCAACTTGCTGTTTGAAGCAACACAGTACCCTTGGTCATAGAATTCGCAGTTGTAGTCGTGGTTACTGTTGTACTTTCGTTTTGCGATTCCTTCAAGTTCTCGTTTCGATTCGGGTTTCTTTGATCTACTGCAGGCGTGTCAATTCTTGTGCAAATCGATTGATGATGTTTTCCATCGCAGTTTCGGCATTTCTTTGTTTTAAAGCAGTTATTTGCTCCATGACCAGTTTTGAGGCAAATAAAACGGCGATTATTCTTCTGGAGAATTTCTTTTCGATCCTTCGATAGTCGAACTTTCGTGCAGGAGGCTGAGTAATGCTCCCCATTGCAATAAACACAGCGAAATTGAAATTCTTTGCCTTGCATGGAAACCAGAGTATTTGCCGTTGGGGGTAACTTTCCCAAACCAGGGGTGTGTTTTCATCCTTGAAATTCTTGAGTTTTGATCGCTTCACTCGCTTCTCTTGCCTCAATTTCTCCTTTGATGGTTTCTAACAATTCACTGATTTTCCAAACATCAGTGGTTGATTTTTGCGCGATTTCAAGCCTTATTTCGTTTGGTAACTTGGACATGATAATCGGTATTAATAAACTGCCATACTCCTGTGCCGTAACTCCGAGTGAAGATAATCCTCGCACATGTACGCTCAATTTGTCATACAGAAAGCGAAGCGAGATGGTCGATCACTTGTGCAGGGTTGTATTTTAAGATCTCTTCCATGTGCGCAGAAATTATCTGTTGCGGCCTGCCAAATTGTTGCTCGAGAATTTCCACAGCTGAATCATAATTGGAGCTTGATAAAGTAAGGCCTTGAATGGCTCGACTTGCGGCTCCTTCCAAAAGTGATTTTAGGTAATTAAACTTGTCGATTTTTGAGATATTTTCGTTGTCATGAACTGCAGACTTGTATGATTCCCAAAATCCCGTCCAGGTCGTTACATCACCATGAAATTTAGACAGTATTAGTTTTGGTAATTTCGCCTTGACTTGATTCATAGGTTGCTGTGGTACGCTTATGGGAAGCGCTTGCATTAATCTGGCGAGTGGATTAATCATTTCTTGCGTAGTCCCATCGTTCTGCTGAGAAATATCGTTTATTCTCTTCTGGCACGTGATAATTTTCTCCACATACCTTTCCAATTCTTCTATTTTTTGTGGAATTTCCTCTACGCTATACAAAGATAGAATTTCCTGATCTCTGTCTCCAAGAGCCTTGAGCTTCATTTCCAACAATCAATGTATAACTTCCAGTTGTTTAACTTGCTCGCTAGCTGCAAGTGTTTCATCCTCCACAAGGTTGTGAACATTTGTCACATTTTTCGTTACAATGGAACGGTGAGTTCCTCGTATTGCTCGCAATCGTGTCAACCTCTCTTTCTTTTCTTTGGTAGTCGTCATAATCGATGTTTGACTTCACTCATCAAGGAGCTTGTTGCCTCACGTTGGGCACCATTTAATAAACTTCGTATTGCTCGCAATTGTGTCAACCTCTCTTTCTTTTCTTTGGTAGTCGTCATAATTGATGTTTGACTTCACTCATCAAGGAGCTTGTTGCCTCACGTTGGGCACCATTTAATAAACTTCGAGATTGTATTTGAAATGATTTCCGTTTAATTTGAAATTTGTCCCTATTTACAACATAAAACTTCGTAAAACCGTGATCTCATGTTCTTGTCTTCGCTTCGCAAAAGGACTGATCAAAGTCTGATTTACAATTGATTATATTCATGTGGTATGACGTGCTATATCAAGCTGTGTTGTATCTGTACAAACAAAACAAGTTCTTATGCAACAAAAGAGTTCGTGAATGTTCTTTACACTATGATCACGACCGCACAAAGTGGGATCTGGGTTGGGCTACTAGTGATGTCACCTCAGGAACCGGGCTAAAACACTCAAGAGACTTTTGACTGAGCTTTGAGGGCAGTCAAAACATTTTTGGGTTATTTGTGATTCATATTTTATCAAAACCTGGACAAGAACTTTAAGTGAAAGAACTGTATCATCTAACATTACAATTTGGAGTCTAGCTATGATTTGGACAGCTGTGAAGTACATATTTTTTTCTATTTGGAAGTGCGGGTTGCCAGTCGAGATCACCGCATTGTATAATTATATTTAGGTCGGGATCGACAATGTTCCGGTCCATTTGGGTTTTAAAGGTACAAACAATGACTGACGAGTTAGCTTACAGCTCTTAAAGAGTTACAAAGATGTCAATGAACACAAAGAGTTGGTAATTTGACTTTACGGAATGTGCAAATTACGGAGTGACAAAACACTTTTATATTCATTTATTAATTTCCCCTGAAATACAAGTTAAAATGTGATGCAGTTGTACTCCACTCCTGCCTACTTCTCCAGATCAATGATTGAAAATAGTTTTAACATAAGAGATAGGCAGAGATGTCGGCAAACAATATTCGAAGGTGAGGTAACTTTTCGCTTCGTTATTGTCGACCAACCATAGTATATGCATATTCAATTGCTGTGTATGAACACAAGCTACGCAAATTTGCATATTCCGCACTAGTGAAATCATGGAAAATCCTTTGACAAGATCTTCAAAAGTGGTTCAGTATACTGTCAGTTAAATGAATACCTTTCTACTTCACTGTTGTTTTGAATGAAATGTCCATTTTACGCACGTTAATAACCTGGGAGTCCTTGACTTATTAGTTTGCATCTCGGTTCACTGACAAGCGCATTCTTCTTTAAGCGCAACAATCTACGTCGGTAGCTATAGGGTTGAATCTTAATTGTTTGTTTCACTTTCCTCATATATTTATAAATGCTTGATCCATTCTAAGTTTGTAATTTAGATGTATTTCGTTCCTCAAAGATGAAACTCAAAGAGCAAAACAATTTTGTATTCAGAGTGGCCATTGAGGAACACGGCCAGATTACAGGCGACCTCTGGTGTGTGTGTGTTTATTAAAATCCACAAATATATGACTAGTTCACCAGTTTGAAGCCTCAACAATCTTCTTCACATCGTTGTAGAACGAGGTTTAGTTTGCTATTCGTTTAAACAAGTCTCTATTTCAAAACGCGATGCCTTTAATTTACTGTGTAATTTTGTCACCTAAAGTTTCATCTGGACTTGTGTCAGAGGGTCGTTTGCATTCAAAATAGTCAGATGGCTTCCAGCTTATCCCAAATTTGTGCCTTATGCAGTACCTTGACAATTTCAAGCTTTCCACTAGAGATAGAGAAGAATATACAGGCCATGAAAATCTCTAGGTTTTTACAGTAGCGGTGAACCCGAGATCGAAGAATCATCAATGGCTCCCTGGCTTTAGCTTCGCACAGATCAGCCCACTTCTTTGGTCTTTTTCTCGTTTCTGGTAGAGTTTCATCAAGATAGAGGTATTGAATGAAGAGGAATGGTCTATTCTACACATCCTGTATTGCTATGGCCTCTAACACACACTATCACATGTTTGCGTACATTCCTCTCAGAAACAAAATATTGTTATTCCCAAAGTGACGTCAAAAACCAACTCATCCCATTCTCCGTTATTCCTCGGTCGTGAACATGGAAAAGGGCAAATTTACAAACTTTAAAAATCCATAGGAAATTAATGAAATAGCTACAATGATAACTTTTTCGCAGTGGTGATCTTCGCACTTTATTTGGCATCATGTATAAGTTGCCAAACATGCAGAACCCTTGTCTTCCCTTGTGTTCTCAAAGAACAAAACTCTCCATCTGAAACAGTGCCTGAAGAGAAACAAACATTGACTTGTATAAGGTAATAAAGAAATTCCATTCCTCAATTACTCTAGAGTTACAAACAATACCTAGACTTAGGCAATAAATTCAAAATTTCACACTGACAATCAACTTGAGAATGCCAAGACTGCCCAGAGTATTTTGCCCGATTTCACTTAAGAGTCCCTGTCCATAAAAATGGAAAATAACTCGGCAATGGTTGAAAATTCGATTTCGCTCATATTTTCATGGTAGATAGGCTAGGGCATGACAAAAAGTACTGGATAGTTTTTTTGGCAAAATATCCTTTTATTTCAAAGAAATATGCAAATCACCAGATTCCGTTAAAATCGTCATTTGACGCACCATTTTATTAAACAAGTTTGAGAGCCTCGCATGCAAAACCACATCATTCTTCCGTCTTTAAAACACTCAAATATTTTGTGCAATGTTTAAATGCGTACTGGGTTGCTTTTAGGGAATGTTGCGTTGTCTTTTTGGGTGCAAAATAATTAAATTTCGAAGACATGTATTTCAGTCACTTAAAAGTACTTCGTAAATATAATTGATTTTCACCATGTGTGAAACCTTCGAATGGATTAAGCTTCTGGTGGTTGAATCGCAGAAGGATGGTCTACAGATTCTTGTAAACATTTCTTTGGGCAAATGATTCTGAGCGATGCGACAGCTTTTCAAAGTACGTTAAAAATGCAAATATTTGATCATTCCCTCGTTAAATTGCAATTTACGGGTTAGACGTATATTTTAGCATTCGCCACATGACTTGACCAATGTTTAGTTGAAATAGACACAGAGCTGATAATTTCGAAATGTTCTAACCTCATTTGCTGTAAAAGGCAGGTCCAAAGCTCATTTGACGTGTTTCTCTCACCATTCGTCGCACATAAAGCAGAAGTTTGCTTTTGTTTACATAACGTCCGATGTACATCGCCAACTGTCAACTTATTTAATGGTCGAATACCATGAACCTGTGACCCTCTTTCGACACATATGATCACCACTGCATCTAAGTCAAAAACGGCTAAGTCATTTGTAGATAGTTGCTTGCTTTGCACTACACCAAAATATTATGTTTGATCATCATGGTTTGATGGCTTGAATCCTTGCTTCCAGCAGTTCCTTGTTTGTCACGCAATGCTGTCATCCTATTTTAGGGGGTAGGGGTAGGACAATTTCTATCCTCATACATAAGGCTCTGTAAGGCTGGGAACCACTGGAAGCACACAATCGTGTTGAGTAGGAAGAGATTAAATTAAGGAATGAGAAGAATGAATAGTTTACCATTGCCCCTGTTTTTATCTTTTACTCGACCACCGTTACCTACATGCCCTGGGTAATACTGTAACGCTAAACTCATACCTAGGTCTTTTTGCACTGTGCAATTATGTTTGGTTTACATGTAATACAGTGGGCTACCCCCCGGGAAATGGGTGGTGACCGTTTAATGGGGCCTGCCGCTTAAATAGAGGTTGGTGTACCTTGAATATTTAATTTTTCACTATTGGGTTATAAATTTCTTGGTGAACATGGAGTCAATTCAAGACAATCATGATAGACGTGTATTTGAATTATCACTCATCATGCACCTTCAATTCCAGACTCTTATCTGCCATTGCCCTTTCCAAAACAGAGTTTTTAAATTTTGGGTGGCCGCTTAATAGGGGTAAACACAATAATGAAACCCTTATCGGAACGAGCAAATGGTGGCCGTGGAGGTAACCAGTCAGTAAGTGTTTTATTTACAATATTTTACTGACAATAAATTTGGACTGTATTGACAACAGTCCTTCATTTTCTGTTACAAACATACCAATGCCTCACCACTAGGCAAACAAAATACGCCAAATAAAATGGCATGGCCAGGGCTATTTACTGACGTAATTACTAATTAAATATAGTCTGTTTTTCTCACGAATTAGACATGTGATTTCCTACTTTTATTTCAGCTAGTTCTTGCTTCATTGATCTGTAATTTGTTTCATGGCGATTTTGTTAAAATTCTAGTGAGTACAGGCACTAGCTTTATCAGCTGTTGTCTGAAACATCAAAATGTACAACAAACGTGATTTGGACCGAGGCCAAGTACACTATAGAATACGATTATATAAATATACACATATTATTATATACATGAACAAACAGATGATTAAGTTGTTTCATTTATCCTGAGAGTGCTCTATACAAAATATATCAAAATGTGCAGCATATGCCATGACAGCATTGTGTGACGAACAATAACAGCTGTAAGTCATTGTGCTGCGCCGACACGCTTATCAGCAATGGTCAGCAGTCGAACAAACGTATTATTTTGGCGCAGTGCAAAGCAAGCAACTATCTACAAATGACTCAGCCGTTTTTGACCTAGATGCAGTGATGTTCATATGTGCAGAAAGATGGTCACAGATTCATGGTATTCGACCAATAATAGGCTGACCTTGTTAACCTTGTGTAAACAAAAGCAAACTTCTGCTTTATGTGCAACGAATGGTGAGAGATCGACTAGACACATGCCAAATCGGCTTTGGACCTGCCTTTTGCAACAAATAAGGTTAGAACATTTCAAAATTATCAGCTCTGTGTCTATTTCAACTTATTATAGGTCAAGTCATGTGGCGCATGCTAAAATATACGTCTAACCCGTAAATTGAAATTTGACAACAGATGGTCAAATATTTGCATTTTTGACGTACTTTGAAAAGCTGTTGCATCACTCACAATCATTTGCCCAAAGAAATTTTTACAGGAATCTGTAGACCATCCTTCTGTGATTCAACCACCAGAAGCTTAATCCATTTGAAGGTTTCGCACATGGTGAAAATCAATTATATTCACGAAGTACTTTTAAGTGAATGAAATACATGTCTTCGAAATTTAATTATTTTTCACCCAAAAAGACAACGCAACATTCCCTAAAAGCAACCCAGTACACATTTAAACATTGCACAAAAATATTTGAGTGTTTTAAAGACGGAAGAATGTCGTTTTGCATGCGAGGCTCTATAACTTGTTTAATAAAATGGTGCGTCGAATGACGATTTTGACGGAAGTCGCTAATTTGCATATTTCTTTGAAATAAAAGGATATTTTACCAAAAAAACTATCCTGTAGTTTCTGTCATGCCCTAGCCTATCTACCATAAGAATATGAGCGAAATCGAATTTTCGACCCTTGCCACGAAATTAAGATTTTGTCTGATTTTTACAGGCAGGCACTCTTAAGTGAGACATGGATGTTGGCAAAATCTGTCAAACATAAACAATTTGATTTTAGCTTGCTGGTAAATGGAAAATCTATAGAAAGAAAAGTATTTCATTCAATATTATAAGAATCATTTCAGACAGTTTTGCTTCAATCTTGAACCCAGAAGTGAAGGGGATGTTTTATTTACAATTTATCAGTTTTTTTACTATAGAACTATGTCCATGGGAAGGGGGAAGGGAAGTAACAAACTTTTATAGAAGAAGGCTCTGCCCCAAGGTCAAAACCCTATCCACCTTACATAGTGTTTTTTTGACAGGAAAGGCTTCTCTTTCATATACATGTAGCTTCTAGCTTAAAACCCCTTTCACAAACCTTATGTCGCCCCACTACATTATAAAACCTCCAGCTTGAAAAAAGTGCACCTTTAGTCAACTATAGGGAGAAGCCCCAGCTTGGTGCAAAGCAATAATAAGGTTACTACATATTGCAGTGTATGTAAGTAAAATAATAATATTCTTTCTTGGAAACAAAATCATGGTATTTTATTCCTATATATCTTGGTAATTGTTTGTGCTAATCTCACAAGCAATGTAGTAATATTCAAAAGGATTGTAGATATGTCACTTGAAATAGATTTTTGCAATGATTACAGAACATACTTATGTTGACAAGTATCAAGCATTCTCTTCTCCATCATTATTTTAAGGTTTGATTTCAATTTGTTTAAATCTCTCATTTCTAGAAGTAAAAAAACTCTCCATCACCTGCCACCATGCATCCGGCTTATGTTTGACGCAACTGGACAGCATATCTATCTCACAAAAAGTACATGTATGTAGATCTACAATCTCTTGGACCTAATTTGTCCATCCATGATCACTAAAGTATTTCGGAGTATATTTCCTTGATTGTACACGTAGGTTGACTTGCATATCATCTGTGAAGAAATTTTCACTCTGGTCGAACTGCTTGGAATACAAAAGAAATGTAGTGTGAATGACAACAAATGTAAAAGGTAAGGCAATTCGAATTTCTTACTTGAAATATTTTAAAATAGGCTTACAAATTTCGAACTTCTGCCAGATACTAACACAGGCAGAATTTCAATGTGTAAACAAAATAAAACAATAAAGAAACAATGAAACTGAAACTTTACAAGAACTTACAATTGAAATTAAGCTTACCTTGGACTCTACAAGGAGAGAAACCGAGTGGAAACCATAAATTCTCGTGCCAGGAAAAAAATTTCCCCTATATGCTAAGTTAACACGATCCTTGTTTTCCCGGGTTTCTTGTATCAATTCTTTGACCTCCCTGACCGTGCTGTTGTGACCGATACATTACCACAGTCATAAATGTCTCTACCAGATTTCATCTACGTGTGAGCAAAAGCAATAGGCAAAAACAACATATTTATGAAAGAAAAACACACGAGACCAAAATGGCCAACTTTGATGTGCTCAACAAACTCATAAATGGACGCCTTTGTAGTCCCCCTTGTCAAAAACTTTCTTGAATACGACTGAACACTCTTGGATAAAAACAATACTGAGTAGGGGAGGTGGGAGAAAACTGTTTCATTAAAGTTTAATGAATAAATTAATCAGAATCGAGTAAGTGAGTGCCATTCAACTGCCTCCTAAGCTCATGGATGATTACGTCATCCATGAGCAAAAATGCGAGAATGTACAAAACCAGTAGTAAAACCAATGGTTATACTGTTCTCAATTTTTTCGGTCGAAATTTAATCCAGAATGTGAAGCACTATTCCAGTATCCTAAATGAAACTGGGAGTCATCTGACAACGTTTGGTACGAAAACAGGCCGCTCGGAGTAAACAAGCTCTCAACCATGATGAAAGATATCAGCTCCGCTGCCAGTCTTTTTTGTATCTAAACAAATCATTCAGTTAGGGCCACAGCCATAACCTTGTGGGCAATTGCTGGCATCACCAATCGGGAAATCATGGTGATATCCAGTCACCAGAATGAGTCCAGCCTCCAAAACTACCACAACATCCCTTCCATACAACAACATCCTTACAATAGCACTTGGTGATGATTAAGTCCAGCTGACCACTGCAGATCAGCTTGTGGGTAACGAAAGAAGGCCTCTGCTACAGCAGCTGCAAGTTCCATCTGCCAACATGGCAATTTCTTCCACACAGCAGAACACAGCTCTGTTCAGTCAGATGTTCAGTTCGTGCACGATTGGAAATGTCCACATCTACAATTACAAGCCATGACAGAACAATTCTGTTTCCTTTTAACTGAGTATATTATCTTTCACAGATAGTGGACATAATGGTTTTTGCATTTCTTTTTCATGTTTTATGAAAAGTTCAGCATTAAATTATTTCTTCAGCACGATCAAGATGGTATAAAAGTTGTTATGATATGACGAAACTTGATCACATTATTAAAAACACAATTTCGCCCCAAAAATAGTGTGCTTTGTTTGAAGTTATTTTATAAAAGCTATAGACCACACTTTCTATGGGTTTATAGGGGTAATAACCCACTTGGGATGTTTGGGAGAACACTCAAAAAGTTTGCAAATCACAAACTTTTCTTGTGTTCTCCCAAACATCCTACGTGGGTTGTTACCCCTATAAACCCATAGAAAGTGTGGTCTATTGCTTAAGGTATTCCTGGAGGCTAAAGTGACTCTTTCGGATTGCCGTAATTTTTTTTCAGCTAATAGGCAATGTCAACAAAAACTTGCATGCAAAGTTTCAGGTCGATACAACCAAACTCTATCGAGATATAGGCGAGCGAATTTTTGTTTCTAGGGCCGATTTAGCAGGAAAAGTAGGACACCATACTGTGCCCAAAACACTATCATCTTGCTTTGGAATTCCCCAAGGATGTCTCGTTGACAGATCGCTGACATAAAACCTTGTCATCCAATACAAATGACCCTCTTTGACCATGGCAGCGGATCGAGCAATACACGTGTTGGAGACAGCTTTCACAGAGAAAGGGTAAATAAATTTACAGTGATGTAGATTTTTCTCTGAATTTCGTAATTTTGGTTTGGTTGACAAAATCTGCTTGCCAATTAGTTTTCAGGGAAGTCCTTTGGGCCTTACGCGGCTGGTCCGTGGTTTCTCGAAGAAGGCCCAAGAAAGCGATGAGCTTGCCAGGAAGCGGTTCTTTCGCCGTATTTTTGGTATTTTATGGGTAAGTTCTATTGCAGATTTTAATTTATATTTTGAATTTCGCCTGCTTTTTCTTAACGAGAGAATGTTATTCTCCATTCACCCTCCATCGTTTTAGTATACGAGTTCACAGAGAAGTACTTGTGCTTTCCTTGGCTCTTTCCGTTCACATACCATATTGTGTATATCGTAAAGATTACATAAGCCTATAGTTCGACTATAGTTGAACTCCCGATGTGAATTTCTTGTTATATTTTGGTCACATCCCCGAAACAAATTGCATCAAGCGCATGCTTCTCTTTTGATGAATTTTGATTCTGTTGTGAGCGTTTCCGGCACGCCACTCTGAGTCCTGACAATGGAGTGTCGTAAAACCAAATCAAAAAAGGTAATCACACGGCCAATTAGGGCAATTGTAAATTTCACTACCGCCAACGAGAACGGAAGGTAAATAATCGCGAGAAAACGCGAATGTCTAAGTTGCGACTGTGTTTGTTCTGCATCAGATTAGTTGAGAGAACGACTCACTTTATCACAGAGCACAGTATCATTTAGAGGACATTAGTTATGAGGATTTTGATACTCCACCTCTTCACAACTGTGTTGGGTGCCATTGAATTCTATTTCGTGTTTATCCATGCTAAAGCATTTTCAGTCCTCTTTTTACCTTCAATCATTTTTCTCTTTTACTGACAGTTTGGAAACAAAGTTGGAGAAGGCCAGTTCAGAGGCAAAGCACTCCCCACTTATGTCTACCCTGACTGCCTGAAAGCAGCCATCAGGGAAATACTAAGTGGGGACTTGAGAGATTATCCCAATCCCGAAACCTCTGCGGTAGGAGTTTTGCATTATCATGCCCATTATTGTTATTGACAGTGAAGAATGATCATCGCAGTTAATTTTCCAATTTAAGCAATTGGAAAGAAGAAGCCTGAAAAAAAATCAGGGCTTCAACGGGATTCCAACCCGTGACCTCTGCGATATCGGTGCGATGCTCTACCAACTGAGCTATGAAGCCACACATTGGGAGCGAGGTCAATTAATTGAGATCATATCTTTCCGTGAGGAGTGAAATGATGTGAAGTTTATATGAAATAATTCATATGTGAACTGCGGTTGTAGATGACAGTGAAGAATGATCATCGCAGTTAATTTTCCAATTTAAGCAATTGGAAAGAAGAAGCCTGAAAAAAATCAGGGCTTCAACGGGATTCGAACCCGTGACCTCCGCGATACCGGTGCGATGCTCTACCGATTAATTTTGCATATCAAACAGGTCAATTTTCGGTAACCCAGAGACGCGGAATCATTAAATTAATCCCCAAAAAAGATGCAGAACCATACTTTATTAAGAACTGGAGACCAATAACTCTTTTGAACTGCGACTACAAAATCGCGACCAAAACTATTGCAAACAGACTAAAAAAAGTTCTACCGAACCTTGTAGATAATGATCAAACTGGATTTCTTAAAGATAGGTTTATCGGGGAGAATATTAGACTCATTGACAGTATAATTCATTACGCAACGGCTAACAAAGCCCCTGGTCTTTTACTTTTTCTTGACTTTGAAAAAGCATTTGATACAATAGAGTGGCCTTTCATTCAAAAAACATTTAAATATTACAACTTTGGACAATCACTAATCAACTGGATTAAACTATGCTACCATAACACAGCAAGTTGCATCCTCAATAACGGATGGGCCAACAACTTTTTTAAGCTCGAAAGAGGAGTAAGGCAGGGTTGCCCCCTTTCTCCGTATCTTTTTATTCTCTGTGTTGAGGTTCTAGTGGATGCAATTAGGAAAAACCAAAATGTCAAAGGCATCTTTGTGAATGGAAATGAAATAAAAATTAGTCAGTATGCAGATGACACCACTTTAATACTCGATGGTTCCAAGGAATCTCTTACATTTTCTCTGCATATATTGGATAATTTTCAACGGATATCTGGCCTTAAATTAAATAACAAAAAGACGGAAGCCCTTTGGATCGGTGCTAATGCCGAAAAAGAAGACAAATTATGCCCAGAAAGAGACCTAAAATGGGTTAAAGGAAAGACCAAAGCTCTTGGAGTATGGTTCTCGACTAATCCTGACCTAACAGTAGAGCTGAACTACAACGAAAAATTGATAAAAATAAAAAATAGCCTAAGCTGCTGGGAGTGTCGTCAACTTACCCTTTTTGGTAAAATTACTGTTCTAAAAAGTTTAATTGCGTCCCAACTTGTATACATTTTGTCTCCCCTCACGACTAATCACCGTGTCTTAAGGGAAATCAATAGGCTCTTCTATGATTTCTTATGGAACGGCAAAGGCGACAAAATTAAGAGGGAAGTAATGATTAATGACTATGAAAAAGGCGGCTTAAAAATGATTGATATTGAATCCTTCAATAAAGGATTGAAAACTACCTGGGTCAAAAAATATACTGATGTAAACAATCACAGAAAATGGAAACTTTTTTTTGACTTAGAACTCTGGAACTACGGTGGCAGAGCCTTGTTCAGCGGTAACCTTAGCAAAAAAGACCTGTCAAAGTATGTCAATTTATCCTATCCATTTATTGTGGAAATCTTAAATATCTGGACTGAAATCACTTACGAGAATAATACAGACCATTTTCGCTCTCAGAGCCTTTGGCACAACTCCCTTATAAGAATCGATAACAGACCAATCTTCTACAAAAAATGGCAGCTGAAAGGGATTAACAGGGTTTCGCATTTGATGAAAGATTCAGACACCTTCCTATCCTTTTCTGAATTCAAAGATCGGTATGGTATCACTGAAACAAATTATCTTGCTTTTTATGGGCTGTTATCCGCTTTAAAAAAAATCAAAGTACCTTTACACAATAATACAAATATACAATACGAAAGCTTTTATACGAAATTTATGAAAGCAAGTAAACCAAGCAGACAGGCCTATAAAAAAATAATTGGTCTTAAACAAAGGTGTCCAACCAAGAGTCAAGAAAAATGGGCTACGGATTGTGCCTTTGAAGCCCATGAACCAATAGACTGGAGTGCAGCGTACCAGCTATCTTTTCAGTGTACAAAATCTATAAAACTAATTGTATTTCAATTCAAATTGCTGCATAGACGACTGGCGACTAATGATTTTCTTAAAAAAGTAGGAATAAAAGATAACGATAATTAATTAATTGATTAATACAATGTAACTTATTGTAGTGTAAGTAATGTAAGTAATTGTATTGTTAGTAATTATCCAGTAAGTGATGTAGGTAATTGTCCCATAAGTAATGTAAGTAGTTGAACTGTAAGTTGTTTTTTTTCCCTGTGTTTTGCAATAAAAAAAAAAAAAAACTTACTTGCTTACTCACTCACTCGCTCGCTTGCTTGCTTGCTTACTTACTTACTTACTTACGGGCCGTCGATAAAACCATGAAAATAAACGTGGAACATGGAACATGGCACATCCCGGAACTTTCCGGAACATCCCGGGGCATCGAATAATTATGATAATTATGAGAAAAATATGTAAAATTAAATTTTCAAAAATATCTTGCCACTAAGCAAAGTACTAACGATCTAATAGCATTAAACTGAAATTCGCTCTACTTTGTTTAGTTGTTTAACTCACATAGCTTGTGTGTTTAAATGCAAACGCAACAGCGAAGTAACTGAGCAATAACAGCACAGTCAGTTATCAGACTCATATTACGTCACCGACAACATGTTGACATCGACATTTGCAAACAGACAAGCTAACAAACTTACGAGTTGATTGGGGTGTCTTGAAAAAAATTGACATTGTGGTCGATCAAACAGCTAATACACCGCAACTACTTTGCCGTAGTTTATCTTTCTCTTGGTGTTTGGTGGCGAGTTCGTTGGTGGCAAAATTCCCTTTGTATAAGAACTAGCCGAGGTTTCATAGTCTTTGGTATACATTCACAGGTCATATCAGCATGAGAATAGACTGTACACAGACCAGCACAAGAGCATATTCTAAACTTTGAAGCAATAAACTCTTTTTTATGAGAAACTTTTTATAAGAAAGTTGAGGCTGAGATTAACCAATGTATACAATTCTAGAAAATATTTCAAAATATTATTTAGATCTCAGTTCCAATTAGAAGAAAAACTATCGATTTCATGTTCGGTTATTTGTCTCTATAAAATTCTAAATTTCAACATCTCTCCTATGGCAAACCCCCTGGCATTTGAACCAGCGAAACTTCACATTAGCCGCTAGCTGATGGGGCAATACAAATATTATAGTCATATATCCTTCTGTATCCTCGGGCTCCTGTACGCATTCCCCTCCACTGTCCTGTTTCTTATACCAGAATAATCAAGATTGTTAAATGTTGACTCATAATTTTTGTTTTTATTTCACAACACAACAAGTAAAGGAGGAACATGCAAGAACTAACTGTTTACAAATATTAAAAGTAAGACACTAGAACAATGAAAAATGAAGACAAATTGTGACATAGTTATAGTATTTTTCAGCAGTGACAGAAAACTTTGAAAATAAAAAAAAATATTTCTTCTGATGTAATGGTATTTACAAAGAAAATCACACGTTATTTCACATTAACATAAAAAAAACCAATAGGTGATTTAATCAGCTGATTTGATACAATTTGGCAAAAAGAACATTACATTATTTCCTTAATTTTGGAAATAATATTTACAAAAAGTTTTCAAGAGATTTATTCAATGGATTTAATGAAAACATCAAAGAGAGAAACGCAGACATCTCGCACTACAAACCCAACAATCAGCTCTAATAGAACAAGTTTTAAACTACAAAAAAGTAATGTGGCGAACAAATTTACAGAGCCAGTATGGAGCCGCCATACTGAGATACGTCAAGTGAAAGCCGATGGAAGAAAAAAGAGTTTGTTGAGAGCTCCTGCCTATGTATAGTTTAATAACAGAACTTCTTGTTGTGACATATTGAATTGGGAATAAATAAATGAATAAATAAAAGTAAATGAATAAAAAAGCTTCAAGATTACATCACCCCCGGCAAGCTTCGCTAAATTTCCCAACGCTTGCACAATTGCTTGATTTTTTCGTTGTCCATAATCTTTGCAGCGTGCACAACCCTTTTAAAATCTTTAATTTGTCTTCGATGTTTCGTCCTTCTGTTCCTAAACCATGTTGTCACTTGGGCTCCAGAAATTCCTAGCGAATTCGCAATTTCGTCTCTGTCTGAAGGGGAAATAAATTTTTGGAGCACAAACCATGTTTGGAGCTGCAGTATTTGTTCATTGGTAAAGCGTCGTTTCGGCTTGGTTTTCTGCTGGAGACTTCTCGGAGCTAGGAAGCACAATATTTACTATATTAACAACTTTATTGAAATCCTTTTTTTCAAACAAACCTCGTATCATAAATGAAGACAAAAAGTCAAGGAAATTCACTCAACTCTTTGGCTTGAGCTTGAGCAATGCAAATCGTGAATGAACAAGAAATCTAAAACTACTTTTCCATTGCTTCAAGATTGTTCCAGGGTCACTAATATTTATACTACTCTGTACCAGCCGATCTGATTGAGAGTACAAAATTTTGAGACGTGCTTCCAAACGCGAGAGAGAAGAAAAACTTTCAACACAGGTAGCCCAAGCTCCTTTGGAGCAGTGAACATTATTATATGACACTGCGTAACAGCGTAAATATAATAGTTTGTATGGGAATGTAACAATCGTATTAGTAACAGTTCGAGATATGGAAAAGAAATTTAATAAAAACGACTAACTTCAACTCTTCTGTGTTACTTTTGTTTCTGTGCCGTTTTGGGACCGTTTCATAGCGATTCCAGCGAGTTTCAATTCATCGTTTTCAATTCCTCTATATATATTCCTCAAGGTGGGCAATTCAAGAGCTTATGGGGAATTACTTCTCACTAAGAGATTAATTGGTAGCCCTTTAAATAGCTGCTGGATTTTCATCATTACCTCTTTCGGTGTTTTATGTAGCTGCAATGTCTTCTGGCAAATTGCTACGTATAAAATTCTCCAGACTTGAAATATGCAATAAAATTGGATGGACTCTTTCATCAGCATGTACCAGTTTATTTACATTTTTCAATTAACACTTTATTCTTCAAGCTGCAAAGAGAGAAGAACAGAGATTATTAATGATAACCTAGCTTGACAGAAATGCTGACTCGGCTTGTTTTTTTACGAGTACATTAAGTTTTAACTTACCATTCTCTTCACCAATCTGAAAGTGCTGAGCGCAGAACTCAGCATTACAGACAATCATTTGGTCCCTAGGTAAAAGAGAATTAAATAGTCTCTTAATTCACTCGTATTAACCAAATTGTATTATGTGGATACTTTCAGTCGCTGTCCAAGGACTTTTCTTTTCCTTGTCCAGCACGTTTCATGACCTCAATTAAGGAGTGATAGGTAGCATGGAAGATTCGAGGATACAACTGGAAATAGTGTGTAAACATAACAATGCTAATGAGGCCCTCGTAATAAGAGCTTGCAGAGGAAGCCGTATTGCGCAAAATGTTGGCGCGCAATGAAGATTATAGCTGGTTTTCACGTGACGTCACTAAAATTCAGACTACAAAACTATTGATCGTCCTGAGATTTTACTTTAATGATGTATAAGAGCAGCTGAAAACTAATATTCATACAAATTTTTGC
Source organism: Orbicella franksi (assembly GCF_964199315.1). Classification (NCBI taxonomy): domain Eukaryota; kingdom Metazoa; phylum Cnidaria; class Anthozoa; order Scleractinia; family Merulinidae; genus Orbicella; species Orbicella franksi. Next base: position 8,640,003 of record NC_138154.1, read on the forward strand.
TCCGAATGGGTTCTTGGTTTTTGTGATACAGTACGCTTGAATTTCTAAGCTTTTGCGTGACACGGCATTTACATGACGGCCTAGAGATGTTTGGTCGATTCTGAAACATGAATAAACGATGGAGTTATTTAACATCGGGTGTTGCGGGTGACTATATTGATTACGAAAACTGAAAAGCCTTTACTAACTCCACTCACCTGGTCAAGCTCTTGCAGCCGGCCCTGCAAGTACACAATAAGTTCTTCAACATACTCCTTCACTTGCAGGTCCTCTACTGTCAGCTAATCAATAACAAAATAATAAATTATTTTTCCTTGGCGCTTTCTAAGCTGTCAAAACTACTGCGGTGAGTAAAGAAGTCCTAAATATTTATGTAAAACTTACCATGAAAGTTGTTTTTGACCAGGAAGCCATGTCTGACCTCAGTGTCACTTTATGCACTCTTTCACTTACGTGTTTGTTGTCCCCAGTAACCACTGTCAAGAGAGCCTGCCAGGGAGACGTGATGCATGAGGACTCAAATGTAGACTGCTCAATCAACTCCTTTTTTAACATTTGCTTTGTATGGCAATCAAACGATGTTATCTCTTTGTCGGTAGAATTCAAGAACGTAAATAAACTGGAACTTTAACAATGCCTCGCTAAATTTTTATTCCTGGCGGTGGAGACGGGGTTGTCACACAATACCAGATGGCCTTATTCTGACCCTGGATTTACGATGCTGCATTTACTGTAGGACTTTGTGGGTGAGTTTCGAGAGAGTTCAGAATTCAATAACTAGCCGAGGTATAAACGGGTACATTTCACATTAACGTGAGAGTAGCCTGTACACAGGCTAGCATGCATGAGACCAGAATTCAAAACTTCGAAGCAATACGCGAATTGCAAGGAACTTGGTCAGTGTTCTCGATTCCTCTGATATCACTATCTTTTCAATCAATGAAGGAAAGCAACAAACAACAAAATTACGCTTGAAATTGTCTTCAAATTGTGCTAGACAAGTGACACGAGGCAGCCCAGCAAAGAGCCTTTGCTTCAGGTTGTTGCTTTATTGAAAAAAAGACCTTGGAGTTTATCGGCGACGGCATTTCGCTGATTTCTCTGGAACTTTATATTAATCGAAGGTGGACTTAAATACGAACTTGAAAAATGGTTAATTTTAGCAGTATCGATAGTACGGGTTCTTGGAAAGGGTGCTTTGGTTTTAAAAAGAAGAGAGATAACGAAAAAAAAAAATTGAGTGATGTGGTGTTGAACCAGCCTTCAGTGTAATAGTCAACAGCCTGCAGCGCAGCGCTTTAATCGCTTGCGCCAACAGAGCTCCATCAACTGGCGGCTAAAGTGACACTTCGCTGATTTCATTGTTCAGCGAAACAAAAGACTTCTTTTGTTTCTCAATCTCCAAAAGATGCCGCAGGAAAGCAGAGTTTTTTTTGCATACGTTATTTCTCTAAAACGAAGAGCAAACCAGCGAAAAAAATACAGGGTGATGTTTTTCTATTAAATTGAAAACCACTTGCAAAAATTCAGGCACTTTTGAGGGAAAAAAAACACATGCAAAATCGTCACTTAGCATGGTTTTGCACTCACCCCTTCAATTCCTGTCTTCAGGAATATTGACTGTTATTGATTTATAAAAAAATTGACAAAAATCACCCAGACTATTAAAAGATGGCTTAGTTATTGTGTAAAACAATACCTGGAACAACACGAGACATTCATCTTCAGTATACTGCTGTACTAGATTATATTTTCCTTTTGGCGTACTCCGAGATCTATTCTTGCGTTTGTTTCCCAATGCAAATAATTGAAATCACTAGAACACTGACTGTTGTTTATTTTGCTTCATCTTACTGCCTACACTACAATGAGACTGGAGGGTTTTTTGCTGCTACTCTGGACTGAGCTTCCTCTGGTGTCATAAACTAGCAAAGAAAGATTTAAAACCCAAAATGTTTCTGCCAGTTGTGTCCATTCTTGTTATGTTGTCAAGATTGTAAAAAATACACAGGCTATGATAAATCGACTCAATAAAACCATTACATAGAGAAATTTTGTCACCTGGTGTAACTTGTAAAAGGACAAAAAATAATTTCCAATAATAATTGATACCACTCAAATAATCAATTGGTATTGATTACTATTGCCAATCGATAGCTCACAACTTTTTTCTTCATCGATTGTCATTGATTAATATTGATTATCGGTTTATCAATTGGCTTTGCCTGGTATACACCACTAGAGAGCTTGTCCATAGGCTCTAATCATACCAAGAGATTCAACATGTTATGGTGCTTTGGATCCTTCTTATCCCTATGTAGAAGATACATGTATTTAGTGTTGATTCTTTTTACCTCAATAACTCAGTTTTATCGCTACTTCAAAACTCTTAAAGAAAGAAACCAAAGGATAAAGAAAGGGGAAAATGAGGAGCACAAAGAGAAGTGCAAAAGGAATAGATGTCTGCTAAATGTACGTTTTACATGTATACTGATACAGAAGTGAATTTAGTGAGCAGTGAATGACATTAAATCGTGGGGTTTACTTCTTTTTGATGGATCCTATAAAAGTGAACACCAATATCATGTTACACAATATATATGGGTTATTGACCAAGTGTGAGGTCAAGATGGCTGGATATTGGCCAAGTTCTTGTTTGCGTGTTTATGGACTGAGATGGAGTCAAGGTCCATAAACTCGCAAAAAAAGAACGAGGCCAATATCAAGCCATCTTGACCGAACAAGCTGGGTCAATAAAGGATTCATTATATAGCTTTTGGTAAAATTTTTCTTGCGAGATGTGCCAGGTAGTCCCAAGTGGGCAAGATAGCTCCATCTTGCCTGCTCAGGTAACCAATCACAGTGCGGGATTTGATTCATCTTGCCCGCTCACAGAGCTAGCCATGTAATAATGCATGTCATACCAACATAAAGAGTTTACCCTACATTCTATCAACTATAGATTGACAACATTAACATGGTATCATGGTATCTTTGCTATTTTTTGTTGCTTTAATATGAATTGTAAATAAACTCCAATCAACCCAGTTTGTTTTATTCTAAACCTTTTTAGGATAAATTATCTTCCAGATACATGTATGACACATTGAATTTCATACACCTCTACATTTTTACAATTATTGTACATCTAACTGAAATTTTTTTCTATTTCATTAGAAACTGGATAGACGTTGCTCCAGCTTTGAATTCATAAAAGAAACTATGTCACTCAGAGAGAGGCAGCTAACAATGGAGATTGTAACGATATTATGTAATACGGCCTGGTCGCCCAGCGCTTTAGTCAGAATCGACCACGAGTTAAATTGTGTTGACCTGTTGAGCCAGGAATTACAGAGCCTTTACAAAGCTGTCGTCCTTGTTATTTAAACCTAAAAGTTCATTACATGGTGTCAGAAGTGGGATGAAGAAGGCGACGAGCTCAAAATTGAAAAAGTCTTGGAGAAGTTCGAGCTGTTTTGCAACCCGAGGAAGAACACTATCTATGAACGCTATGTTTTTTTCTCGAGAAATCAAGACAGTAGTGAGTCCATCGACCACTACGTGACTGTATTGAAGAACTTAGCGGACACTTGTGAATTTGGAGCACTCAAAGAGTTGCTTATCCGCGATCGGATCGTTTTTGGAATACGAGACTCCTCAGTAAGAGAACGACTCCTGAGAGATGCAAAGCTAACCTTGGAAAGTGCAACCGAGAAAGTCAGGTCAGCCGAGCTCACTCAAATCCAACTGAAGCAAATGGCAGCAGACAAAACAACCGATGAATCAATTAGTGCCATTAACACTGAGAAACCGCCTGAAAAACAGCCTAGTAAATTACCTGTGATTGATTGCAAATTTTGTGGCAGAAGACATCCAAGAAACAAGAATCTTTGCCCTGCATATGGTTCAAAGTGCCAGAAGTGTGGTCTAGCAAACCATTTTGCAATAAAGTGCAAAACAAGGGAAACAAGACCACCGAAAACAGGCAAACGACTCCACCTGGTTGAAATAGAAGATGATACTGAAAACGAATTCGCTATCGACATGGTCACTCACAAAATCGGAGCACTGCACACCGAGAGTAATGATAAAGTTGCAAGTCAGTTGTTTGTGACGATGATGGTAAACGACAATGCATATGTCAAATTCCAGCTTGACTGTGGAGCAACCTGTAACCTTCTACCACTGAAGGACTATGCAAAAGTTATGGGAGATCCTGATGACCTCTATATTGAGAAAAGCAAGGCCAAGTTAACCATGTACAACAGAGCCGTTATGTACCCAGTGGGGAAGTACAAGCTCAAGTGCATGAGAGATGGCTCGTCCCATGTCCTTGAGTTCCAAGTTGTTGACGGAGATGTGAGACCACTTCTGAGTGCAGAAACATGCCAAAGGTTGAATTTCTTAAAAGTGCTGGTGAAAGACTCCTTCCATCATGTGGATACAGTGACTCAAGACAGCCAGTTTACACCATCAATGTTGAAGACAGTCATTGATGATGACCTCTTGACAGAGTATGCAGATGTTTTTGAAGGCCTTGGATGCCTCGCAGACCCTTACCACATAGAGATCGACCCAACAGCACAACCAGTGATACACCCACCCCGCAAAGTACCTGTTACCCTAAGAGAGCCATTAAGACTGGAATTGGAAAGAATGGTAAATGAGAACATCCTGGCCCCAGTGAGCGAAGCAACAGATTGGGTATCAAGTATGGTTACAGTGGTCAAGCCCAACAAGCTCAGAATATGTAACGATCCTAAAGATCTAAACAGAGCCATCAAGCGGCCTCACTACCCTCTCCCTACTGTTGAAGAAGTTGCCACCAGTCTAAGCAAAGCAAAGGTGTTCTCTGTACTTGATGCCAAAAGTGGGTTCTGGCAGGTGCCGCTAAATGACGCTTCCAGCAGACTTACGACCTTTAATACCCCATTTGGTCGGTACCGCTGGTTGCGCATGCCCTTTGGCATCTCCTCAGCACCCGAGGAATTCCAGAAAAGGATGAATGATACCTTTGGAGATATTAAAGGCACTGCAGTGATTGCTGATGACCTTTTGGTGTACGGAGAAGGTGACGACATGGAGACTGCCACCTCAGATCATGACAAGAACCTAAGGATCGTCCTTGAAAGAGCCAGAGAGAGAAATCTCACCCTCAACAAAGACAAAGTCCGCTTGAGACTTACTGAAGTACCTTACATCGGCCATTTGCTTACAGCCAATGGACTGAAACCAGACCCAAAGAAAGTAGAGGCAATCCTGATGATGCCAAAGCCCACTGATGTAAAGTCAGTAAAGAGGTTCCTGGGAATGGCAAATTACCTCTCAAAGTTCTTGCCGCATTTGTCCACAGTCACAGAACCACTGAGGCGACTAGAAGACAAACATGTTGAATGGCACTGGAATGAAGTCCACGAAAGAGCCTTCACAGACATAAAGCAACTCATCACTAATCATCCCGTGCTACGCTACTATGATGTGTCAAAAGAGGTCACCCTGCAGTGCAACGCATCTCAATCAGGTCTTGGGGCCGCTCTGTTGCAGGAGGGCCAGCCAGTAGCTTTCGCATCAAGGGCGCTAACAACCTCAGAGAGAAATTATGCTCAGATTGAGAAGGAACTTCTAGCGATTGTACACGCGTGCGAGCGGTTTGATCAGTACCTGTTTGGCCGAGAGGTCACCGTCGAGACTGACCACAAGCCCCTGGAGGCTATACTAAAGAAACCACTACTCACAGCCCCAAAGAGACTCCAGCGAATGATGATGCGCTTGCAGAACTACCAGCTTAAAGTTGTCTACAAAAAAGGCCAAGAGATGTACATCGCAGACACCTTGGGCAGGGCATACCTACCCTTACCAAACCATATCTCACAAAATGAACTAGAATTCATTCGATCTGTAGAGGAAGTCGACATGACCAAACATCTTGCTGTGACCAGAGAGCGTCTCGCAGAATTTCAACAGAAAACAAAGGATGATGCAGTCCTGCAGCAGCTGAAGCAGACTATTGAGCTGGGGTGGCCAGAGAGAAGAGAAGCAGTCCCTTCAGAAATCTGTGCATATTACTCTTACCGAGATGAACTGACAGTACGAGATGAAATACTCTTCAGAGGGAACAGAGTCGTAGTGCCAGCAGCTATGAGATCTGAGATGCTAAAGAAAATCCACGCAAGCCACATTGGCATTGAGGGCTGCCTTCGGCGAGCAAGGGAAATCCTGTATTGGCCTGAAATGACTTCAGCCATCAAGGACTATGTCTCTTCCTGCGGGACATGCCATTCACTTCGCATGGAACAACCCAAAGAGCCCCTCATGCCACAGAAAGTACCCGACAGGCCCTGGTCAAAGGTTGCGGTGGATCTGTTTACACTGGATAAGACAGAGTATGTCATTATAGTGGATGACTACTCCAACTTCTTTGAGTTACGAGCCCTGTCCGATACGAGAGCTTCGTCAGTAATTACAAGTCTGAAATCGCAGTTTGCCAGGCACGGCATCCCCAACACAGTCAGAAGTGATAATGGTTCTCAATTCTCCTCATCAGATTTCAAAACATTTTCTCAAGAATGGGACTTCGAGCATATCACTTCCTCTCCATACCATGCTCGATCAAACAGCAAAGTCGAGAATGCAGTTAACACAGCCAAACGAATCCTCAAGAAAGCAAAGCTAGACCACAAAGATCCCTACCTGGCTCTTCTCGACTGGAGGAACACTCCAACCGAAGGGCGCGATTCCTCCCCAGTACAGAGGCTGATGGGAAGGAGAACCAGGACTCTCCTCCCAACTTGAGCAAGATTATTGAAACCCAAACTTCCAAAGCCTGTCAAGAAACTCATAACAAAGAAAAGGCAGAAACAAGCACATTACTACAACAGAGGGGCCAAACTACTAAAAGAGCTCAAACCTGGAGATATAGTAAGAATGAAGCCAGATCCAAAAGATCGAACAAAGCTGTGGAAGAAAGCAACATGTCTCCAGGAAGTTGTGCCAAGATCCTATGAAGTAGTCATCGAAGGGAAGAGATACAGGAGAAACAGAAAGGATTTGATAGCGACACAAGAGAGTCCTGCAATCGATAGCCATGTAGAGGAACCAGATGAGCCACTCCTGTCGGACGACCAGTCCCAGAGAGTCATTGACCCAGTTCAGCCAGGCACGCCTTTACCTGCCCACACAACTCCAGAGCGACCAGGGACCCCTCAAACACCGCCAGAGATCCCACAGCCATCTGAAAGAAGATCCACCAGAGGGCGTTTAATTAGGACCCCAATCCGTTTCAAAGACTACTGCCCACCCTGAGGGGTGCAGTCAAGCAGAACTGTAACTTTGTTGTGTTTTCCATTTGAACTATGTTAGGATGGACTTTGTGCAGGGCATTTAAATTTGCCTTTGTGGACATCTTTCATTCTTTATTTTACAGACTTAATCGTGATATTGTTTTATTTGTTGCCACTTGGAGTTTGTGTCATGTTGTATTTAAGAAAGAGGAGGATGTAACGATATTATGTAATACGGCCTGGTCGCCCAGCGCTTTAGTCAGAATCGACCATGAGTTAAATTGTGTTGACCTGTTGAGCCAGGAATTACAGAGCCTTTACAAAGCTGTTGTCCTTGTTATTTAAACCTAAAAGTTCATTACAGAGATCATGTACATGGACTATATGAACAGTGAGCAGTCTGAATATGAAGACCAAGAAGCCAACATCACAGGAGAGAAGGAGAGGAAACTTGTTGGTTATGCCAAGAGAAAGTTTTCATGGGAGAGGACAAGTCTCACCAGCATCAAAGCAAAGCTGGACAAAGCCCATTGTAATAATCTAACTCTGCACACAAGGGCAATGGCAAAACCTAGGCGTTCTGGTGGCATGTCAAGCAGACCTGCTCCTGATGGCCCAGCTTGGGCTGTCAGGCAGCAGGTCAGTACTGACTGATATATGAAAATCATTAGTGACCTGTTAGTATGGATAATCAAATGGCAACAAGTGAAATTGGAAAATAATTTCATGCACATTTTGTCAAAGTCTTATAATCAGAATTTTGACAAAATGCAAGTGAAATAATTGTATACCATTTGATTACCTATTAATATCATGAGTGACAAATTACACTCGCAATCATGGATTTTTGACATGTTTCTAGTATTGAGAAGTTTCACGCCCAAACATTGCCATGGCAATTTTAAAATTTCACATGTGATTATGAGTAAACACTGAAATTTCATGCAGAATTAAGGTGTGACTTGTCAACCATGATATTATCAGTATAGTTTATGTGATTCTTGACTGTGTGTACCCTTCCTTCCCCTACAAAATGAAATAGCTGCAAGGTTACAAGCACTGGCTACCCCAGACCATCATTTGAATACTTTCTGCTTGTTTTGGTTGCAAAATAAAATGTGACAGCGAGACATTCAAAGTTTTATTTCACATTGTGAAACAGGGAGGTGTTAGCTCCCTTATTGGAGAGTTGAATTTTGTGTTTCGATTTCATTTGACTTTGCCCAAGTGCTTGCGCCTTAAGAAGTAAAAAAGAATCCAAGGCATCAAAAAGCTTCAAGCCATTCTCACTCTGAGCACTTAAGAATAATATAATTACTAGAATTACTAATACCTACTTTAGTTTATATTTTAATCATATACAAATTCAGTTTCAATTATTGAAGGGGAGAGTGGGTATATAAACTTCTAATAAGCCAATAATGGCCCCTCCCCTCAGGTGTAAGCCCAGCCCATAGAGGTTAACACTACAGACATTGCACTCTTTAAGGTTACTTCAAACTTTCGTGGGTGTACTCCAGAAAAAAATTTGTACACGCACTGTTTTGAAGGAAACCCCCACAAACTATATATCAATAGAAAGGTTATAAAATGTTGCATTCAATAAAATTATGTTTTGTTTTGGATTTTGCTTTCCAAAGGCAGCAGAGGCCGTCAACTCCAAAATGACGAACTGACGTTCGCACAGAGTGCAACCTCGATCTGAGGTTAGCAGTGATAGGAAAATTTCAATGATAATGGCGGACCGCATGGAAGGCTGTTGAATATTCAATATGCCTCTTCCAGAAGCAATATACAGACATCTAGACTTTGGCATCAATTTAAGCAATGACTGCGAAATTGCTCCAAGTCGAGAAACTACTGAAAATCCGGATGGTGTTTCGGCGGAGTGTTCTTCAGGGAGAAAGCGTACGATCGAAGATGTGTTGCCCTGCGAAAACGTGGAATCAGAAGGTGACACATCCGCTCCAGTTTCTCCTGTTAAAAAGGCTGCAAGAAGAAGTCCTAGAGTTGCAATTAAATCCCTGAAAAACTTGCTGTCGAAGAGACGCAATCAGTTCGAAGAGCATTCTTGTGAAAAAGCCCTCGAGGAGCTAAATAAATCTAAGGAAATGCAGGTATTGAAAGAACTTGAAATCAACATCACGCATATAGACGGCTCACTACACTGTGAGCTGGAATTAATAACGGGTCATCGTAGCAGCGCGGCTCTCAGTGTTTATCTCAAAAAGGAAAAGAGCTACAGGGAAGACCTTGGAAACTACCAACCAGTCCGGTTACTATTTAGTCCCTCCGGAAGTTACAAATTTCAAGTTTTTATTTATAAAACACTCAAGGAGGGAACGATTGACTTGAAAGACAAGGTAGCTGTGGAGCGTGTGCTGGGAAAAATTCAAGTGAATTCTGGTTTTGCAATGTGTCCTGGTATAGTGGATTACGATGCCATAATATCTGACATACGCTTTCAGCCTTCAAATGTGAAAGAAGAACGTTGACCGTGGCGGCACGTAAGTGCAATCAAATGTAGGTTGTGGCACAAACCTCACAAGCAGCAGTCGAGCGAGGAAAATATTTCAGCGAGTGTGGCATGTGCAGAATGCAAGTTAGCTTGAAGGAAAATGCCCGTTGTGCGTGACAGGAGAAAAAGCTTTGAAGAAGACGATTGACTGCAAAGACAACGGGCCTCGTCTAAGGTTCAACTATCCATTTTGAGCCCAGATAGCCAGAAAGCATGGCAGGAGAATGTCAGAGGGGAAAGGAAGAATTATCGCCGAATGGCCGAAAGGATGATTCGAAGGACGTCGGTGACAGTGAACGAGAAACAAAACAGCAAGCTGGTGGCACTAATTAATTGTTTGGAATCCTGCAAGGAAGGCCAAGAAGGCCTCACAAAAGTTTTCAACGAGGCTGAGAACCACAAACCTGGGACAGGTGTTCTTCGCGAAATGTGGCATATGGAAAAGGAGGACTTTTTCAAAGATCAGTGTAAAAACGGTACGCTTGAACATGATTTTTATGATTCATTTCATTTGTACATATGTTCTGTATTGAACCTGGTATATCAATGGGCAGTGATGAGAACTTGAGATGTTTTATTTCTGTGTAAACAACATTGTGTTCTCATTTTAAGATGTCATCTTACCTTTTGTTGTTACCACCACAATTTTTCTTTATTCTGCTTTATAAGATATCTTCACACCATACTTTGTGATATAAATAAACTGTTTATTTTAAATATGCAGCCTGTAGTTAGGCTAATGGTTGTTTTTTTCAAAAAAGGTTTGAATAATGTGGTACAATTAATTATGTGAAGTTCTTTTTGTAAAAATTACAAACTAATTTTCATGTTTCATGTTTCATAACAGAAATACAATAAACACATTTCTCTAATCTGTTTTAGAGACTGGAAAACAAGGCAACAGGTGGTCGTCAGCAACAATCAGAATTGGTGGGTTTTTGAGAAGTTATATATATAGCTGCTGTCTATCAAATTGATTCCATGTTGCTGTGCATATGTTCTGTAATAGATCACAGATGATGTCAAACTGTAGTAAGAACAAAAAAGTGCGCATGATCCGTTAGGCAAATGTTTCACTGATGTTCTTACCAAATTTTGATGTCTTGTGTGATCTATTTCTGAACAGACACGCAGTAACATGGATTATTATACATTGAACTCACTATCGCTTTTCTGATTGGCTAAAAGCCTACAGTGAATTTTCAAAATCAGCACCTGTGACATCATCTAGCTGCAGATTATACAATAAGCTTGTTAAGGACACTCGAGGACATGGGTAATCATGTCATGTATGATCGCAGTGCATGATTTCTAAGGGTAATCGTGTCAAGTTCAGGATGTTAATGATGTCATCTATGTGTCTGTCCTCTATTTAGATTATAATAAGTAAGAACCAATCATGCTATAAAAGTTTATAACATTTGAACTTTCACAAATATAAAGAAGTGTTGCCTGACCTGAAATGACGGTGCAAGTATTTTTCACAGATCAGTTTTACATAGGGTTGTGCTTGGTGGTTAATTCTTTTTGCTGTGTGCTTTGTTTACATGCAGCTCTGGCTATTTACACCAGAAGTCCTGCTGCATTTCGTGCAGTTCGAAGTCTTGGCATCCTCCAGCTACCTTGCTGCAAAGAACTGCAGAGAATTGTCAGTAAAAATGCAGATGGCCCAGGTATCCATGAGCATTACATTGCTCATCAAAGCGAAGTGTACGAAAAATTTTGTGACAACAAAGTTGAATCTGGAAGGAAAAGGCCATTGGGTGTTGGCGTACTCATCTTTGATGAAACAAAGGTCAGGAGATGTCATGAGAGTGTAATGAATATAAACAATCTAAAGCACTGCTGCCAGAATTGTGAAATGCCATAGAAATTTATCTTTTTTGATGCCAGGGAAAAGTTGCAAATTAGAATTATTTCAGTTAGATATTTCTCAGACAAATAATGTCAAATGATTAATTGATTTTGATTCAGTGCTTACTTCAACAGTGACAATCTTTTTTGAGGTTATGGCAGCACTTTTTGGACTAAAGGCATTTAATTCTGCCATTTAATAAGCAAGAGTCCTCATTCAAGTATCCCTATATGCATTCCTCCATCATTTTGTTATGTTACATGCATGAATATGTAGTTTTGAGTTGTCATTTTCTGAGAGAAGAGTAACCTTTTTTCATTTGTAAATAATTTTATTGCATTATTTTGTAATGAAAGTACCTCCCCTTGGGGAAGTGCTAATAAAGTCTAGGTATGTTTATTTATTAGTGCACCACTTTACACTCTTATCACACAGGTGCAGTCAAAGATTTGTGGAATTCTATGAATTCAACCATTAGAGGGTATGCAATGAGTCCAGAAGAACTTCCCTGGCTTCATGATGTGTTCATGAGTGTGGGAGAAGATTTTGACCAGGAGAAAACCTCATACATCCTTCAGTTTCTGTGGAGAGATCTAACATCTCGTTTTGATGTCATTGGGCCCTATTTCACTTGTGCCAGTTCATGGGACCATAAATTTCTTCTGGAGTGTGTCATGAGGACAATTCAGGCTTTCACCCTATACCAATTTCATGTACGAGTACTGGTCTGTGATGGAGCCTCGTCAAAACTTGCCCTCATGAAACTTCTCTGTGGCTATGAGCATGAGCAGCTGCCTCTTGCTGATGGGCACGACCAGTTTGCTGTTTCAGCATCATTTCAAAATCCATATGAGGATGATGAAGACCAACGAGTATTTGTGGTAATTTGCCCCTCACACCAGGTAACTTGTAGTGAAATGTTTTGTGTTAATTCTTTTCATATAATGGATACACCATACAGTGTAGATACATGTTGTATCAACTCGGTGGTTGCTAATCAGCTTTGGCTTAATGTTTTTGCCTAATATGCATCTTTTATATCCCCTGTTCAAAAAAAATAGTACTGAAGCTTCACTATTATTTTTTTTTGAACAGGGGTCCTCCTATTGGTTAATTTAACAATCATGTAAATCTAATGCACATTATTATTTCACCATGGCATGCATATGAAGGGGGGGAATGCTCATAGTATTCATTTCAAGTTTCTGTGTATATTTATATTTATGCAGGCTTTCAGGGGTGTCTCTCATCTGTGTTAAGTACAATTTTTTAATGGTAGGCTTGCCAATATTTTAGTGAAAACTTTGTTCCTTATAAGGTCCATTGGAATGGAACCAGTTATTGAGTTTAAGAGTTACTAACTGGAGAAATGAATTACCATTAACGGTTGGCAAACTGCAAAGCTCCAAATGATGCAGTAATTATTTTCTTTTGGTTTTCTAGTACTGGTTTGTAGTGTAATGTTAATATCAAATTGCCATTGTTATACAGCTCAAAAACAACACTGCTGCTCTGTACAGTTCAAGACCAAGGGCTACCAAATCTTTTCAGAAAGATGGTATTGAGTTTGGCTGGCAACCAATATTTGATCAGTATGAGCGTGACCAGGACAGAGTGAAACAGAATTTGGCTAGAAGAGTTCCTGGACTCCAGTACAGCTTTGTACATCGAGATAGCTGGACCCGTTTAAATGTTCTTCTAGCAAAGATAATTCAGGTATAATTTTTAAAAGGGTCTGATGATGGCTTCTGTAAGAAATTAAAAATATATACATATTAATATTTAACAAGATATCAAAGAGTGCAATGTGACTATAGGCCATGGCTATTTTTATATATGAAATTCTTCCATGGCACTTAGGTTTAGGGGAATAAAACAGATGAAATCTAATCAACTTTGAGGGATGAATATTAAATAATTTCTTATGTTTACATGTAAGTCCCCAAAATCATTTTTGTCATGAAATACCCCATTTTTTGAAAATTATCCATGGATTTAAATTGACCTCTCATCAAGTTAGTTTCATACATTTACATGACTTGTACACATCACACTTCACTGATGTTGTCATTTTGTGCACGAATTAATTTCAATCATACTCCTTCTTTGCTAATCCCTGATAGCAACGATACATGATCAGTGCTCTCCAAGAACATGCAAGAAAGATTCCATTGCCTGCTGATGCATCTATGGTGGAAATGACTAGCAACTTCTTGGAGGCCTGCCATCTCATCTTCAAGAAGGGTATATTGAGCCATATGACTGTTTCACCTAAATACCAACGTGTTCTGGAAAACATTGAGGAGGGCTTCAGCTTCTTTAAAGACTGGTTCATATGTCATCAAAACACTGGTGAGAAACCTAGAATTAACTTATTTAATGTCTCTCTTGGAACCCTGTTGAGTGATTGCAATTAATGTCTTGCTTTCTTGCATATGAAAATAACTAAAAATGTATTCCTGCTTGTCATGGCCATGAATGAAAAGTCAAATGAATTAGAACAGGAAGGAGGAACCTTGTGTTGTAGAGTATGAAGTCATTCAATTGCACTATCAGCCAGAGAAAACATGCAGTACATTAACTTTTATAGGACTTAAGGATATTAAATAATTTGCCTTTAAACAATTAACAACTGAATTGAGTTTCCCTCCTTTCCCTCCATTTCTTCAGAGTATCCCAATAACAGCAAGCAAGCTAGACAAAGCAAGTTCTTAGCACGGCAGGTAAAATAATCATGTAAAAGGTTATGTATTTTTACAACCAAATGCTCCAGTTACTAGTGTTTCTTAAATGAGCAGTCATCATCTGTTCCCTCCTAGTGTGGCCAGTCAGATTGGCACTCGAACTGGCCAAGGATGCAACTATATCTAGTTAACAGAAAAATCCAGTTATTCAAATATTGGAACTTGGCATTAACAGGCTGTGGGTAATATTAGTAATCTGTCCAGAGAGCTAGGGTGTAACCCTAAAACTAAGAGAAGCACCTGGATGAAACAAAAAGTTCATGCATATTTTAAAATGATTGTCAACAAGCTGGTCCTCCAAGTTGAAATGATTAGTAAGGAATACAAATTGCAATGTGTTGCATATCAAGACAACCACTTTTCTACACAAACAATTAGAATTGTAATCCAGATTTTTTTTTCTTTTGCAGACATGGGACCTTTTGAGATTTATGGTTTATGGCTTCCTGCAGTTCAGTTGGTGGTTCATGGCAGCCTGTCCTGATTATTTCATCAGTCCTCTTAGAATCAATGGTAGTGCCATTGAATCAATATTTAGTGTCCTGAAATATACTGCTGGTGGAAACCTCTCTGCAAGCAAGTATGGATCTTTCCGCAGACGAGTCATTACTGGCCGAGAGGTTATCACCAACAGTAACTCAGAGCGTGATTATCGTGATGACATTATCCTGGTGTCTGGATCATTTACATCAAGTAGTGGGGGCTCAAGAATGTCATATTCGGTACGACTGGTTTATGATCCTTTTGGTCTGAGTGAGATAAAGCAGTTTTGCTTCTCAGCAAACCTCAGCCAGTCTACTATTGGTGGTTGCCAAGGAAGCAACGTATGCACCATCATAGCATTGTTGGTAGGATACCAGTTTGTCAAACTTACCCTGCCAGAGCTAACCTTGAGCACCCTACCAAGTCAGTGGTTTCAAGTAATTGTCGACTCAATGCTTGAGGGTAATGCTTTGCATGACCTTCTCTTTGATGGAGAGGCCAGAAACCTTGACACTGAAGATGCTGTCGAGTGCTGTGGAAATGATCTGCACATTTCCCATTACAATCAACCCATTGGATTTGATTTGCGATCTGGTGATTTATCACCCCTTGTCCAGTCATTGCAAACACGAGCGGCCCATCATCAAAAGCAAGTTGCTGTGCTAATCTCTGACTTTCAAAGTGTGGCACTATTGATCTGGGAGACAGGGGCCTTTGCCATTGTTGACTCTCATATTCATTGTCAGTATGGAGCCTTAATCTGCTATGCACCAGCAGGGCAGACAAGCAGTACTGACATTGTAACTTGGCTTTCCAAGATGGTGCAGAAGTACTTTAATGGATCTTTGGGCTTATGCACCCTTACATTTGTTACATATGATTGTACATAAATAAGTAGCCAATTAAATCAGAAATTAGGCCAGGTTAACAAAATTATGCTATTTACCTGAGCCTTTGAATAATATTCATTGCCATGTAAGCCTTGTATTAGTAGAAAACTGGTTTTTCTAAGGAGGAAATATCCTTGTTCACATGTTGTAGTTCTGGTATGTAAAATTTGCTCTTCACAAGTACTGTAGAGGGCTAGTGGTCAATAATGTCACATCATTTCATGTGCATTTGTAAGTTTCATTTTTATCATAATTTCTCTGATTTGGAATGCAGATTAAGTGTTCTTGTTGTTGCTAAAGTAATGTTGTAGTTTTGAGTGGGTCTGCAACCCCATTAATGTCATTAATACCCGGGCTTTTCGTGTCGTTTCCTTGTTTACATTTATTATGGGTTATTAAGTACCAGAAACGTTTCTTACTGTTAGAATTTGTGCTGATGTGAATCCCTGGTTAATGTAATATTCAAGACAACACTAATTGATAAGGTGAAATTCAGACTAGTTACTTAGTAGAGATCAAAACTGTGGTAAATGTTTCCATAGTATTACACTATCATTCCTTGTGTACTAATAATGCATATTAAATGAAAGACCACTAATGATTTATGTCCTATCATATAACCTTTATTTTACAAAACTGCAAGAAAGTATGCATTGGTAAACAAGAATGTACATTTATTTATTGTCAGGAATTGTGTAAATACCAAAATCAAAATATTATTTAACAACTTGCTAAATACAAATTATATGAGGCATGATAGAAGATAGTGAATTACATGTATCTACAATGAACCACTCAATAAAATCATCTAAATTTGAAGCATTGCATTAAGGTCTTTGAATTTAAAAACTCTTTGGTCTGGAGATGGATCAAAATCAAGTTTTCTTCACTTCCTAGAACAATAATTATCCATGGAAATTTCCTACACAATCAACTTTTGGCAAACTGTCTTGAAGTTGAGGTAGTTTTCCAGTATTGAAAGAACTCTTATGTTGACCAAAAGGGCCCAAAGTGTTAATGCACATATCACCAGCTTCCAACTCTTAGCATTGTTGATTGGGAACCACAGGAATATGTATTGAATATAGAGGGTTTGGAATGGGTCTTTACCAATGGTTTGAGCAATTCAAAACTTTCTCAGAGATTTATAGTCAATGTAATGGTATAATATAAATTCATAGTGCTAATTGAGTTAAATTGTCAATACAGAAAGAAAGTATGCATTGGTAAACAAGTCAGATGTACATTAAGTTATTGTCTTTAACTATGTAAATACATAATCAAAATAATATTATTCCACAATTTATTAAATACAAATTATGTTGCACATTATCATAAAATAATACACTACATGTATCTACAATGTAACAACTCTATAAAATCATCTAAAATTGAAGCATTGCATTAGGGTCAATTTTAAACCCTTGAGTTCTGAGAGGGATCAGAATTTTTTTTTTTTGACTGTCTAAGTCAGATTATCAAAAAAATTCATGGGAATTTCCTTTACAATCAACATTTGACAAACTGTCTTGAAGTTGAAGCAGTATTCCTGTACTGTAAAAACTTTTATGTTGACCAAAAGGCCCAAAGTGTTAATGCACACATCACCAGCTCCCAGCTCTTAGCATTGTTGGTTGGCAACCACAAGAATATGTTATGAATATAGAGGGTTTGGAAGGGGTCTTAACCAATGGTTTAGGGAATTCAAAACTTTCTCAGAGGTTTACAGTTTGTAAGGGTATAATTATATAAATTCGCAGGAATGATTGATTTAAATTGTCAGTACCTGTGGGTAATACAAATGGAATCCAGGAGAATTCAACTTTTAAGCTTTCCCCTTCACATATAGGTGGCCTATATTTTACCAGGGTTTGACACCAAGGGGAAGCTGATGAGACATGTAATTATGGCATATGTATACTCTTCTAAAACTTCTATCTATCTCTTTTTAGCAATGCTAAATGTTTTGAGATTATCTCTAAGGGACTGGTCAGCTTCGACAACTTTACCTGATGTGGCCAAGTCCTTTTCAAAATTCCCTCTGAAGAATTCCTTTGTTCTGGTGTTACACAGTTTATGAAGCATGTCACTATAAACCTTGTCGATTACATTGGACTCTACATCCTTAATTGATGCTCCACACTTCTCTGCTGACCATTTGAAGGATTTTAACAATTGCTCATCACTGTAAACATTGAAGTGAACAACTTCCAAAAAGTTGCTCTTGTGTTTCTTCAAACTTCGCTCATTCACATATTCTCTGATGTTCAAATCTGCTTCTCTTACCAAGTTCAGAAATTCTTTCTTGACAAAAGTCAAATGGCCGTCAAGAATTTTGAGAGCCTCTGGAAGATGGCTTTTGTCAGTTTCTTTTAGCTTGACGAGAAAATCGAGCTCACTTTCCATCTGACTTTGGCTGTGCGTTGTTGTTTTGCGTTTTCCTTTCTTTTCTGATAAATTATCTTTTCTCAGTTTTATCATTTGGCAGAGAGCGGCTCTGGACATTCAGAATAGGGCGACATCATCCTTCGGTGTAATATCCTGCTCAATGTGGAGTGGCTGAGAGAAATTGTATGACTCTGTTTGGGCAAAATCATAAACTAAAGAATGCAAGATGCCCGTGACTGCTTGAATCGTACTCGATGAATATTCATTTGCCAAATCATGAAAAACTGCATTGCATACCTTTGAATTATTGGATGAGCAATCCAAGTAGCTGTTTAAACTTGCTATCCAGCGCATTGACAAGTGAGCCTTTTTGTCTTTCTTGAAATCGTTCACAATTTCAGAAATGAGCTGAATGTAGTGAGAGAACATGTAGTGTACTAGATCACGAAGCTTATTGTAACGATCATCAAGAATTTCTTTAATAAGCTCACCATGTGTTTCGTAATGCTTCACAACGTACTGCTTCCCTAGTTTTTCAGAAACATAGTTCCAACACATGGGACGTTTGGCTTCCAACTTATTTCCGAGGTCGTCCAGGTCTTTGTGAGTCAGCGCCTTTGGTTTTTTCTTCCCAGGTTGTTGCTTACGACTCGCCACATTGTCTTTCTTGCCTTTGTCTTTAGACGCCACATTACTTGAACTGGTGCCTTTACCCTTGGCAGAACTAGCAGTTCTTCCCTGTTTGCCACCAGAGGCCTCTTTTCTATTGTAAGTCGCATTTCTGCTCTTCTTTACTCTCCCTTTGCCTGCTGAGGTTGAGGGTTTGAGAACATATTCACTGTCGGTGTCACTTTCACAGCTTTCGCTACCATCGTGCGAATAATCTGAATCGCTACCGTTTTCGGAGTCAACTTCTACGCTAAAATCAGATATACCCGCCAGCAAGTCATTGGAATCCAAAGAAATCGTGGAGTCTATTTCCCACTGTGAATTGTCGATGCAGAAATACCATTTTCCTTCATTTTGATACTCGCTTTCATTGACAAACTGTATCTTCACGCTGTCCGCCATTATTTTGCTTTACTAAAAACATCAGATCGAGGTTGGCCTTGATGCGGATGTCTCGGAAAACAGACTTCTGTTCGAGAGCCCATCTATAAATAACTTTAGTGGAATTGACATATCCCAAGGCCTGGACCAGGAGCCTCCCTCTCTGTCCCTCATTTTCTCTTGCTGGTGGTTAATGCTGGGATAAAACAGCCCTCCCAAATATGAAATCTTTGACTTTAAAGTGAGATATCCTTTAAAGTTAGAGTGTTAATTTTCACTGCAATACAAAGTAATTACAATGATGACTTCTAAATTTTTCCTGTGGCATCTTAACCTTATGAATTGCCAGAAACAACTTCTAATGGTGTTGAAAATGGTTATTGTCAACCCCTTGGGCATACTAAATAGATTCTAAATGGATAAAATTAAAATAATAACATTAAATAAATAAAATAAATAAATAAGTGAAATGGGAACTGCTTAGTAACTAGGATATTTTGTTATGTATCACAGCCAATTTTTCACACTAAGTTGAGACCTAAATCCAACCATATACTTCCTGAATAACTTTGAAAAGACATTTGTATGGATCACTGAAGTAACAGTAGATTCGCACATTACCTAGCCTAAGGAGTGTTTTCTCTATGTACATATGCTGATGAAGTGTCGTGGTCAAAAGCTCACTTCATTTATCTACATATGTGCTGCTGATCCATATTACAAAGGTACTGTAAACTACCACTTATAAGTCCTGGGCTTATAAAAATTCATAAGGGATTTTAGATGGGCTTGTAAATGGAGAGGCATACTGTATATCCGAGGGGGTTTACATAGGGGGGGGGGTGAATTTTTTACGGTTTACAGGTGGATGGACCTATAACTGGGGGGCAGGGGGGCTTATAAGTGGGGAGACTTAAAGCGGCAATTTTCAGTAGGTATTCTAAAGTTTTAAGCTACATTGTTATAGAAACTCTGTGAGCTGTACATCACACCTTCTTGATGTACAAAGGCATCCTGCTTCTTGGACTTATCTCGTCTGATACTTTTCCTTCTTTGCTTCACTGCAGGATCAGTTTTATAATCAGATTCCGACATACGTTTAGAGTCAATTTTTTCCCACTGGCTTGGCATGTCTGGATGAATGGGAGTGTCCATTAACACCATCAGTTTACTTATTGTTTCTTCTGTGCCATTGTTGAAAACAAGCACACCCAGAGACACTGCAAGACTTGTCTCTTGTTGTGATGTGTATTGTTCTTTAGGTGCCATGCCCCAGACAACATGATGAAGGCTTTCGTTATTGTTCTGATCGAGGCATTTTTCACAGCCAACTAAGAACTCTTCAGACCCAAGTCTGTCAAATGTCCGTTGCATGACCTTGACCACAGCTTCTGGTAAGGGGTCCTTCATTGGTACATGAGTTGTATGACCAGTTACTTTATCTCTGTTGTAGCTACACCAAGAATCCTTTCCCATGGGACAGTCTTCATGACGTGGATGTTCAGGCGTGCTGGCATAATGTTTAAGGATGGCATGTGTTGTTTTTGACATTGCTTTGGCATCCTCCTTATTGTCACGTATTGCCTTCCCATAAAAATTCTGCAGTGTGTCAATGCGTGTTAGAGTCAGTCTCCCCCTGCCACCAAGGCTTTTTCCATCTTCCAGTTTTTTACCTGGAAAGAAAGATTTTGTTGATGAGATATTGTCTATAATATTCATGATTGTATGGTTGTTTCTGGTTCATGACAGGCAGTGAGGAAAGCATACATTGTTATATTTAACCTTATTACTAGGTCATACTAAGAAAGAAATATATAGTCTGTCAACAATATCTTCGGCCTCAACATATTCTGTTACCTTTTGCAAACAAATTTAGTGAAAGCCTCTTGACTTCTATTAGTGGTGTTGCTGTTGCTGTTGTTTTGCAGTCCATAGATTGCAAGAGTATGCAAATAACTAGTGCACTAAAAATTTTACTCATGTTGCCATGTTTTGCACTTTTTAGCAACCACTTTAATTGACTTAAATTAGAATTAGTTTTTTTTATGATGTAAAGTGCACATGATCAGTTTTGTGAAAATTTCACCCTATAAATGTTCTTCTTCTTCAGTAATAAAATTGACAAACTGCATACCTTTATATGTTGTTTGCAATTTTCTCAGTGCAGTTCCCATCCGCTTTGTGACATGTCCAATGCAATCCTCCTTAGGAATGAAAACTGCCTCACCATAAGGAGCCATTTTTTTCACTTCAGCATAGCTTTTGCTGTCTCCATCCCCCACAAATGGTATATAATGGAGCTTGTGCTTCTGAAGTGATCGGCCATACAAGCGACGTCCTCCCTCTGCTTCCATAGACTGCAAAAAAAAAGTTATGACAAGTTTCTATCATTTCAATACTCCAAATTTCCCATTCACTGCCAGTACCATTACAAAAATCGGGGGCATTCTACTTTGACCCCTGCAGTTGTCCTGATTTCAATCGAGATGTCTCTGGCCAAAGAGCATTGCTATTTGCAATAAATTATTGATTGCCTGATTGATGGATGGATTTGTTCATTCATTAGTATATTTGACTGTTTATGAAAAATTCAACATCTTTATTCACTTAACATTTCACTGTCTATGTTGATGGCTTACAGGATTAGTTCAAAATCCTCTTTTACAATAACTGTCTAATTTCTTGCACACTGGATTGGCTCATTTTATCATCAATAAGAGAACAGACAGATAAAATATAAATTATGCAAGCTTTCGTGTTCAACTTTCAGTGGTCAAACTGTCAACTTTTTAATCAATGAAATTCATTGACTTTTTAAGTACCCAAACAAAAAACAAGAAAAGCTATTGACAGTGTTCGTGTCATTTTGGATAAAATTAACATATCTTTGTTTACGGCTAGTTTACCCAGTTTTTTCCCCTCAAGTATTCCCGGTATTTGACCAGTTTGGGGTCTTGCTATTGTACAAAAAAAAAATTGATGTCAATTTTTTATGCATCTGCCCTCTTATTGATGATAAATTACGTCATAACATTGTCAAAGTTTACTGTGGAACCAGTCGTGGCTTGTGGTTCCACAAACACTGCTTCCATTTACACACTTAGCACACTGCTTCCATTTATCACCAAGATTATAAATACTTCGTTGCAATCTGGCCAAATACCCTCTCAATTAAAAGTTGCTAAGCTACGTCCTCTTCTTAAGAAGCCTTCTCTGGATCACACGCAGTTTTCAAATTATCGCCCTGTTTCGAATCTTACTTTTCTCAGCAAAGCAATTGAGAAGTTGGTTGCTAACCAACTGATCTCCTATGTTAACAACAACAACCTGAATGAGCCATTACAGTCTGCCTACAAACAGTATCATAGCACAGAAACGGTTCTCATTCGCGTGTATAATGACATCCTCACAGCGATTGATAAACGTAGAACGGTAATTTTATTACGTTTGGACCTCTCTGTTGCTTTCGATACTGTTGACCATGATATTCTCCTCTTCCGTCTACAACAGCGCTTTGGAGTTACTGGCAAGCCGTTACTATGGTTTAAATCTTATCTGTCCAATCGCATGCAGTATGTCTCTGTTGATGGTGCAGCTTCCTCAGATCATGCTCTTCAATGTGGTGTTCCACAAGGATCAGTGTTGGGACCCATTTTGTACGTTCTTTACACTTCACCCCTTTCAGACATTGTAAAAAAATTCAATTTGAGTTATCATTTTTATGCTGACGATTCACAACTTTATCTGTCCTTTCAGCCAACTATACCCAGTGATAAGGATTTAGCTGTGTCCAACATCGAGCGCTGTGTACGTGAGATTGATCACTGGATGTTGATTAATCGTCTTAAACTTAACAAGGATAAGACTGAACTTCTAGTGATCTCCGCAAAACATCTACCGAGACCAACCCTTCAAGAAATCTCTGTCGTCGATGAAACCATCTGCTCGTCACAGAAAGCAAGAAACATCGGTGTCATTTTTGACCATCATTTTCGTTTTAATGAACATATTGCAAGTATTTGCAAATCATCTTTTTATCATCTCCGTAATATCAGCAATATAAGGAAGTACCTGTCATCGACCACCACTGAAATACTTGTTCATGCGTTTGTTTCTTCAAAATTGGATAACTGTAATTCTCTACTCTATGGCTTACCAAACTGTCTTTTAAAAAAGTTACAGCATGTCCAGAATGCCGCTGCTCGTCTCATCACCCTCTCTAGAAAACACGAACACATCACACCTATTTTGTTTAATCTCCACTGGCTTCCTGTTAACTATCGTGTCATCTTTAAAATTCTACTCATCACGTACAAGGCCCTAAACGATCTGGCACCTTCATACATTCGTGATCTTCTCACTCCTTACACTCCGTCTCGTCAGCTACGTTCATCTTCTAAAGAACTTCTTTCCATTCCGCACTTCAATTTGAAAACATATGGCGCAAGATCTTTCTCTGTAGCAGCTCCTACACTTTGGAACACTCTTCCGTCTGACATCAAGAACAGCTCCTCAGTGTCCCTTTTTAAACATAAACTAAAAACGTTCCTTTTTAAGAAAGCATTTTTATAACTTTTTAGCGACATTTTTTAATTTTTACTTTATTTGTCTTAAGTGTTTTTAATATTTCTAACTGTAAAGCGCTTTTGAACTTTTAGGATATTGGCGCTATATAAATATTTTATTATTATTATTATTAACACTTTGACAGTAACATGATGCAATTTAACAGAGAGATGCATAAAAACTGATGTCAATTTGCCAAATACAAACTCTTATGTTACAGTTAAGCTCATACTAAATAAACAATAAAATAAAAATGATACATTGTAAAATGACAAACCTGAGAACTACCCTCATGATTGAGGTAGCAATTCTCTTCGTGGCCAATAAACCACCCAAGGAAATCCCTCCATGAAATTATCCCCTCGCATTGTTCCCTTTTCTTTTGCTCACAAGCAGCACATGAATTGGACAGAAAAACGATATCGAGAACTTTCCCGGTATCTATGGAAACCACAGCCACCATTCCATCTCGTGCAGACCAGCCACGACTGTTCCAGGATCCATCAATCGAGACACCAGCATTGACAACAATGTCCTTCAACTGTTCATTGGCGATGCTGCAATCAACATTTGCATCCAAATCGCCATTTTCCAACTTATACTTCTTCACTTGCAGCACAGCGTTCTGGAGTTCTCTTTCCAGAAGCTCATTTGTGGCAAGTTCAAGAGCCTTCGTATGTGCAGTCCACGACACATTGCTCACTGGTCTTGGGAGATTCAAAACACTTAAAACCTTCTGTGCTGCAGAATGCCCGCATCCAATCAATCGAAGTCCGAGGACCGATTCTCGATTTATGTCAAAGAACCTGTTTGTCTTCAGTGTTGTGTGGAATGAGGCCAAGGTTTGGTGAGAAGTGCAACTTGAACTTTTACATCGACAAACCCATTCTGCACCGAGTCCTGTGCTTGTGTTCATTGTTTTCTTCACTGCCATTTTTTTCCTACTGACTCCTGGTACATCGAGAGATGAAGCACTATCCGCTTTGCTCTCGAGGGTTGATTGAACCATGAGCCCTTGTCACCTTCGGCAAAATTTTGCCTTCTATCTGGATGAAATTCATTGGTCTTCTTTTTTGGTCCTGGCTTTGTTTTGCTTTTTATCCACAGACTTTTCTCCGTTCTGGAACATTTCATGCCGACGAAAGGATTTGGTTTCGAACACGTGACCACAGTTGAATGTAAACAAAAAATGCTAATGGTTGAAATAGGATATCCTGGATGAAGCTATTTGCCATGAAAAGGTCACTGGGGAGTCAATGGCTTAAAGGGATTATGACACCTTGTCGGTTTATTAACTTTTATTAAAAAATCTCTTTTTCTCAATAGCTCGCGCACGTTTTAATATTTTACTTACATTTTTGCGGGAAATGATACATTAAATGACGAACTTTAATTTTCTTGACAAAAACAAAATTCCACCAAAGTAGCCTCGCGAAGGTTTGAAGTAACCTTAATCTGAGTGTATTATGGCATTTTATTATATGGCTTGTGTTTGTAGGCGATATAACGCACGCTCTGATTGGTTAATTGTCACTGAATTGTAGGGCATTATTCTCCCGTAATGCCCACGGGCCGATTACGGATTATGCAAATTGAGAAGAGCCCGGCTCGGAAAATTCAAGCGGATTGAAACGATGAAAGCCGATTAAAAACAGTAAGAGAGGTAAATTTAATTCCGAGTAGCTAAAAGTTTAGGGATTTTTCCTTACTAAAATTTATATAGAAGTCGTTTTTGACTTACCGGTAACCTTGGCGAGCACCAGTGAAAAGCAATCAAAGTTTGCCGAGTGTTGAGTAAAGCTAAAATCGCCAAGTGAAAAACACCATCGGTTGATGTGTCACGTATCCTGAGCAGAAAACCATGAAGAAACTTATAAGTTATCATCTTAGTCACAATAATTCCCAAAATATTGAACTCCGTTTCGGTTCTCATCAAATAGATTCCCTCGCTTCAACACAAGAGAATGAAAATCAGCTTCCAGGATCATCAGATATAAACAATCGGGCGGTTTCTGTCGGTAGCAGTATTTCTGATACCTGCAGGAAGTTTTAGACGCTCACAAGGCTTGAAAAGTTCGTTCATAAGTCCCAGAATGAAGAAGGCCAAGATATGTTGTCGAAAGCGAATGCGAAGATCGAGTTATTCTGAGCAGTGCATTCTGAAGCATTAGTATTTTCTTTCACCGAAAGACCGTTGGTTTGGACCATTTTGAAGCACTTTCTGTCTTTTCTATATGCGTTGACGTTTCGCCACAAAAGTTGGAAAAACTCCCTCATCAAGTTGTGGCTCCACGATACTAAAATACCTTTTTGAGGGCTGTGACAATCATTTTTCCCGTAAAGAATTACAGTAGTGAAGTTCACTGACTGTGTAGCTTTGCCCTGGGTTTGAGACGATGAATGAATCGGTAAACGCGCACATCGCCGGATGTAAATTGGCGACTTCCGCTCGAATAATTTTTTTTTTCTTCAATTCGTGAGCCATATAATAAACAACTTAATAACCTCGACCGTTCGGTCATTACAGGAAAATCTCAAACCTCGGCCTACCGTATTGACCTCGCTGTCGCTCGGTCAATACGGCAAGACCTCAGTTTGAGATTTTCCCGTAACGACCTCACTCTCGGTTATTAAGTAGTTATTACTGTGTCGAAAGTTAAGAGTACAGTGTAGTTCTGTTAATTTAAGCCTGCAAGAAGTATGCTTTCATTCTATTCAAGAAAGTAAACATCGCAGATTATTTTTAGTAACATGCGATCAATGGTTAGAAGATATGAGAATTTTGTTATGTAAAAGTTATATACACATGGTATTTGACAGGATTATTTATTACATTTGGAATTTAATCATCATGATCATAAGCTGTGACTAAAAGACACTTGTAAAAGAAAAAAACTATCATTGTGTACATACTGGTACATGGGTGGTATTTCAGTAAATAACTGGGTTGGTGTTTCTACAAACAATTGTAATCATGAAAACAACTGAGTTGATTACAACAAAT
>NC_138154.1:8674280-8696780 GCF_964199315.1 Orbicella franksi
AACTTCCCTTATCTGTTTTAAACTATGCTGCCAATTATTCCCAACCAATGAAAATCACTCTTCTAATTTTTGCTCATATAAGGAAATTCTGCATAGCGCGCTCTTCGCGAACTCCTCGCGTGAATCTCTTTGCAAAACAAACCTGTTTAAAATGGCGTCTAAAGGGAAGAAGTTCTCGTGTATGATGATAAAGAAAATTTGCGTCAAGGGAAAAGCATTAAGAGGGGAGGTTGTACTTGAAAGAGTTTCTGGTGAGTTGGCAGAAACATTAGAGGTTTAACTGGGCTCTTGTGCCAGCGAGTTCGGATCGGTAAAACATTGTAGTAGTCTGTCCGTAGTATAAATAAAGAGATCACGTGAGAGAGTTTTTGATTTATTTAGTGAACAGGCGAAGTTCTTTCGCGACAAATACGCGGTACTTAGGTTAGGTGGTATTAATACGTAAGGGACGTATGAAAAAGTGAGGAAGTTAGGAAGATTGTTCAGGACAGTTGCAAAGATGGTGATATTGTATGGTCGATCGTTTCGTGTTATCTGGAATGTAATAAGCGCTACAGTTTGAAGTATGTCATGGAAGTTCAGAGAAATGACAAAGCAAAATGTTGGAGGTTAAGTATCATCCATATACGCCAGAGGATAAGGTTTTCTTTGTTAAAGTTTGGGTCTGCTGCGGCTCTTAGTCTTCGGAAACGGCTTCATAAAGTTCTAGATCTCCATATGTAGTCGAACGTCCAGCCACCTGTTGGATTGCGAAGCAGATCGCAGCGATTGATGTTACGGAGGACAAGAACAAAAGTATGCCTGGTTATAAGAAGTAAAAATAAATGTGTTTGAAGGAGGAGAACTTGTTCGTGTTAAAGTAAGATTTAATTCCCTTTCTTGCCGAGTCATTCTTGAAAGTTTTTTCAGAGCTAGGTGGTAAACCAAGTGAGCTACAACTTGTTTGGTAACAAGCCATCATTTCGTCAAGGTCAGTTTCAAACCTTTCGTTTATCACATTTACGTCATTTTCTAGCTTTATAGTCGTACGGTTTACTTGATGTACTTACTTGTTCAGAGTTGTTCCTTTATGTTTTCAAGTTGGCAAATTATTGTATCCAGGGCAACAGCAGATCCATGCTTTTGGGAAAATGCCAGAATTTTTTTTTTCACCTTAAAAAGTATGGCTATTCTGTTAAGTGTCTACTCGGCTGGCAAAGAGACGATCACGATTGTGTTAAGGAAAGATAAAAGCCAATCAAACTGAATGAAAAGCTTTTTTGGTGTGTGTGCAATTTACATTGTGTGACTTGTGTAAATTAAATGCAAAACTTAGCAATTCAAGGTGCTGAGAATAATTGCCACTCTGAATAGCAACTTGAACTTTGTGTTGTGACTCCAAAAATAACACAAGTCTTGGAAATGACTGAGATTTTAATTCATTTGTAAGTATTTTTCTAATTTATGCACCTTCTTGTGGGGCTGGAAATTATATCCTGCTTTTGCTCAAACAGTGGGAGTGGAGAACAGAAACATCAAAAAGGGGAACCCAGAGAAGTGGTAACCAGAAAGATTATAGCATTGGTTGCTAAATATAGCTCAACTTACACAAATAACTTCTTTTTGACAAAACAGAGGAAATGTCAGCTTTGTCTCTTTTAACTTGAATACAGGTCTAGTTGAACCTCTGGGCGTGACCTACTCTCCTCGGCAACCAGTTCTCCAGATTACAAAAAGTTTCAAAGTCAAAGCACTATATTTGGAACCTCTTGTAAGCAACCACCTCTTCAGCGACCGCGACCACTTCACAAATAATAGAGCCCAAATTTGATAATCTGATGTTGTATCATTATTGCATTCCTGTGTAGTACAAGAGACTGAAATTTCTCAATGGAAAGTACCGGATTCTTTCCCAAAATTGACTTTTGACATGAATAAAACATTTAAAACATGGGGTAAGTCTCTGCAGTTACCATATGCTAATGAGGCGAAATTTTGACCCAATATGGTCTAAGTTCTCGTAAGCAACCACCTCCTGTAAGCAACCACTTAGGCTTGACATTTTGGGTGGTTGTTTACGGGAGGTTCAACTGTATTTAATTTTGTTCTGTGGTTTTTTTTTTTTTACAGGTATTTCATGATAGCATCTATATAGTGCAAAGTTTATGCCAGAATACCTAAATAGCATTCCTCGGGTTCTGAACAGGGTTTGTACAGGTCCTGGAAAACCTGGAAAGTCCTGGAATTCTATTGTGGCATTTTCCAGGACTGGAAAGTCCTAGAAAAAGGCTACTGGTCCTGGAAAGTTCTGGAAATCTGTTTAACTCAAGTACAAAATATGAAATGTATGGCAGACAGTAAGGAGAATTAACACTGAGATCTCAGGAGTGAAAGGGATAATGTGAATTTTAGAGGCCTGGAAAAATCAATCTGAGTCCTGGAAAAGTCCTGGAAATTTTTTTCTGGAAAGGGCGCAAACCCTGTCTGAAGCTTTAAAATCTTCCCAGACCCCCCTCCCCCCCCTCCTATGCTAGGTACCCTGCAGCAGGAATTAAACTCCTTGTAAGAATTTGGTTGCTAAATGTAACTGAACCTCCTTGAGTAACTTAAAAAGAGGCAATGTCAGCTTTTTACAGGCTTTTTTTATTTCTATTTGAATGTGGGTGTTGTGATGACAGCATCTTTAAGTGCCTACTAGAATGCCTGAAATAAAATTCCTGAAGTTCTGAACATTCAATTTTTCATGTGGGAGTATGCCCTCAGACCCCCCTTCTTTGAACTCTGTAAATACGCTCAAACTTTCACTAAAGACCATACCACTCCTTTTCGTCAAACAGTCAAGGCAATTCAGCTATGATTTAGGGGCTCTGATCCTTGTCTATTTTTATGTCTTAACTGGTGCAGTGTCAAAACTGCTTATACTGGCGTAAATCATCAATGTTTTTCAGACTGCAATGATTTTACTTTTTAATTTTCATGGGGGGTCATGACAGACATTTAGGGGTACACACGGGGTAGGAAAAAAAATTTCTGATGAAGAGGTACTTTTTATCAAATCCCACCAGCTGTCCCCCTTCCCACCCCATAAAAAATGAACAGTCCCTAATGAGCGATGTTTCTTTCAAAATAACAAAAATAAATTGCAGTAACTGGAATAAATGAATAAATGAATAAATAAATAAATAATGGCAAATTGATAATAATATTGTAGAAGTAGGGTATGGTTTGTTTCAACAATCACTAAGTTAAGGGCAACCAATGTAAGTGGCAAAAAATAACATTACAAATCCAAGATTAATGTGCTGCATGTATCTATTTTGTAGGCAAGTGTGATAAAGATGATTTTGGTCTTGCTCAACTTGCTTGAATGTGTTTAAAGTAAAAGACCTACTAATGAGTTTGCCTCAGTCATTGTCATTGACAATGTCAATGTTAAAACTGATGAGAGTTAGAGATTTCTCTTCACTTAGTGTTTAGTTGTTGTATGTAACTTGTATTTGCTCGGTGTGTCCATTCCTGGGTTCTCAGTACATGTGAGGGGCCCTCATGTGAGGCCATGTAAAGGGAAATTGGGCTCAATGGAAAGGCCTGGTTGAAATACATGAAAAGAATGTTTCGGACAAATAATAGACCTTATACTATTTACAGTGGTTGTAACTTAAATTGCAGATGGGAGATGAAAAAAAACACTGACTTCCATCTACTTGACAATAATAATAATAATAATAATAATAATAATAATAATAATAATGGCATTTTGGGCAGTATATCCACAGGGTGGCTCTTCGCCTGCCCGATGCTAACTAAATTTACAATTAAAAAGATATCTAAGAATTTTAAGAATTTATATCTATATGTAAACGAGATAAAATTGTGTTTTAAGATATGCTAAAATAAATAAATGAATAAATAAATAATTAAAATTATGCCAGGTGTTCTAAAGCTCTCTTAAAAATAATGTTTTTGGTGTCTTTACAAAATTTAATATAGTCTTGGCAGCACCTCACGTTGCTGGGCAACGTGTTAAATAAACTTGCAGTCTGGTCCTGTAGAGTATTATTAATTAAAGATCCCTCTAACTGAATGCTGTTACTAGATCTTAAGCATCTTTCGTGTTGAAATACATTAAGTTTCAGATAGCTTGGCCAATATGGGTTGTGAAGGGCTTTGTGAGTTGCCTTAAGTAGGTTCCATTCGCGTTGTTCCTTTACGGGAAGCCATTTGAGTTTCGTAAGGATGTCTTCGGATGACACAAATCTACCAAGCACAAAACTAGCTGTAGCCTTTTGTACTCTCTGGAGACGTTTCATTAAATAATCTGGGAGTGAGTGGTATACTATGTCATTATAAAATAGCTTGCTTAGAACCAGTGCCTGTGCCAAATTCTTTTTGATATGGAAAGGCAGGATGTTCTTTAACTTCCTTAGGGTTGTTAGAGTAGCATAGCAGGACGCTGCTACTTGTCTGACATTTCCTTCCCAGTTCAGATGCTCATGGATGTGAGACCCCAATAATTTAGTGGTGGTCACTCGTTCCAAGGGGATGCTGTTGATTGTGATGTCGAACTTTTCAGTGTTTAAATGATGGACCTTTGATAACTGCGGAGTAGATAATAACATCAGCTTAGTCTTGGAAGGATTAATGACTAAGTTTGCTTCACGTGACCACGCTTCCAATTTGCCTATACTTGCAGAAAGTTCAGTTAGAGTTGATTGAAGATCTGCTGGTTTGCACTGTGTGTACAATGTGGTATCATCAGCATATTGATGACATTTAACTCCGCGTACATATGACTGAAGGTCAGCCACGTAGAGATTGAAAATGAGTGGCCCCATGATAGAACCTTGAGGTACGCCGAAACTCACCCTACAAAGCTCTGACGTTTTGTCGTCGACTTGCACAAAGTGTTTCCTTCCTGTAAGATATTGGATCGTCCATTTAAGATATTCCTTGGAAAAGCCCAACAGGCTGAGCTTTTCAAGAACAGTCTTGTACTTGATGGTATCAAACGCCTTAGAGAAATCGGCTAGTACCATGAGGGTAACTTCTCCTCACTTCATGGCGCGAATAATGTCATCTCTGATCCCTAATAGAACAGTAGTCGTTGAGTGTCCTTTCCTGAAGCCTGAGATATTCTCTTTTAACAGGCAGTGAGAATCAATGTAATCGATGACTTGGTGGTGTATGAGTCTTTCAAAAACTTTTGAAAGGACCGGAAGTATTGATATCGGTCTCATGTCTGATACACTGAAGGTAGAGCCACTGGTCTTAGGGATTGGGGTTATCCTCGCAACTTTCCAAGCGTCGGGAAATGTTGATGTGGCAATACAGGAATTTATCACGTCTGTCAAAGGTCCTGCAATCAGGTCGGCTACAGGCTTTAGGAACTTAGCTGGTATTTGGTCAGGTCCTGTCAATGTATCGGAACGAATTAATTTGATTTCCTTGAGGACCTCTTCATATTTAACGTGGCGCAAAGTGAATGATAATTTAATTACAAAGTATGTTTTTTAAACTCAACACCATGTGGGTTGACAGCCATGTGTAAATTCACATTCACTTATTTATTGATTTAAGCTCATGTAGAGTCTCCCACTACTGCCAACATTCAAAGGAAAACAAGTGTACAGAAGTGGGAGATCAAAAATTACTGAACAATAACATCCAAGAGTAGTAAATTTTTGACAGAAAACACAATTCAAGACAGGCAGTAACATGGTAATGAATATGTAAATGCAGGGTAAATGAGATGATGTCTCAGTTTAGTAGACCTGTTAGTATCCAAAGCAGGATCCAACCCTTGAACATCGGCCAAACAAACGGATGGCATACGTACTACAACAAGAAATTAACTAGAAAACATTCATTAAGATATAAAGGGAACAAGCCGAACCACAAAATTATTCACTTACCGTGATAAAACAAGGGTAAAAATCACACAATCGTGGCACGACCATATGACAAATCACGGGGAAAGCCACATTTTCAAGTCCGATTTTCTTAAAGTTCAACTATCACGCAAAAATATTCCACAATACTGATCATTGTTATCCAGCAAACGAAAGCGCGTGTGCTAAACAAACGTTTTCAGCATAGCATGATTTCCATTGACTAGTTTTGATGCAAAAAATGCTTACCTGCAATTGAGACTTGGCAAATAACTGGCCTAGGTATTACACTGACAGCTCCTGGAAAAGGTTCGTTTGATTCTCATGGTGAGTGCAGAAATCGGTCCAGAAACAACAACCTTCTCTCAACTCGCAACGAAATGTGCCCGCCATTGCTGTCCGCGTGTAGTCCGCACGTATATGACATATCCACGCGAGAGCCCTTGCTCCATATTAGGAAGTTAAATTTGATTGGTTCGGAATAATCGGCAGCACTGAACTAGAGTTAAACGCTTCTAAGTGATATGCTTCTGATAAAAATTATATATGACATTGCACCTTGCCTTTTTACCCAAAAAAAGAAATTGATGGAAACTGTCTTTGCATTGATTAAATCCATAACAAAACACTGCTTGGTTTAGCTCTGTAATGTTTCCACAGGGGTCCACATAGAAACTTTAAATGTTTGCCTGTGTCGCAATGATCCTTGTCTATAAGACTGAAGTTGTTTTTAGGTGTGACAGATTTCTTTCTGATGGAAAATTAAATTAAAAAGCTGGTAACTTGTAACAAATTTTTGCAGGAGAAGACTATCGATCACTTATCGATGTTAATATTGTTAATGGCATTGGAGGAGATCAGAGCTTTTCTCATCCTGTCCTTTCCATGTAATTCAGCAGAACTTTGCATCAAGCTGTATTTTCTTACTTCTGAGTTTCTTTCCTCCGTGTAACTTTTTAGATATGACCAAATTCCTTACCCAAAAGTACAGCATGTTTATGAAGAGTTTTAAAAGTACGCTTAATTGCTGTCTTCAATGGAAGTGTTGACAAAAAAGGTCAGGTTGGCTTCAGTAAAGAAGAATTGCCGTCTTCTAGAAGTTCTGCCAAATCGTCCTCACCCCACTCTTTAAAAAAAATCTTCAATATCCATAGTTTTGTAACTCACTATGCAGTGTAAACAAAGTTCCTACAAAAATTTAATAAAATGTCACTTACAACAGTGATGTCACGATTTTCACCATGTTGGAACCAGTGATGAGAGCTAGTTTACAATCCAGTCTCTTTACTATCCATGTCAAAGTATCCACGTCAAAGTATGTCGAGTTGAAAAAAAATGTATGTATATGTATGTATGTGTGTATTTATGTATGTATGTACGTATGTATGGAAATGCAAGAGAAACTTGACTTAGTGCTTTTGAAAAGCTGTCAGTAGTTAATAAGTTGGAAAATCACAAAAAGTATGAGCAATTCTTATCATAACCAAATGGGGTTGAAACATGCTATTTTTCTTTAAGAGTTACCAAGAATATCTTTCAACCATGATCCTTGCGTGTCTGGGATTTCACGATAATCTTCCTCTGCTTTGACAGCAAACTGCATTTCTACCTCGTTACCGTGCCTCGAGATCCCACAAGATTGCTTGCGCATGCACATGATCAGTG
The DNA here is from genome assembly GCF_964199315.1 of Orbicella franksi. Classification (NCBI taxonomy): domain Eukaryota; kingdom Metazoa; phylum Cnidaria; class Anthozoa; order Scleractinia; family Merulinidae; genus Orbicella; species Orbicella franksi. The sequence continues at coordinate 8,681,813 of NC_138154.1, forward strand.
CTTTGTATGCTTCGATCAGAGGAAGACGACATTGACATTCTGGCTGCAAAATAGGGGTATTTTTGCAATAGCCCATATCCCTGAAAAGGCTCTCAAAGTCAGCACGGCATGTAAAAAGCTGTTAGCTAAATCAGAATGCTCAATTGTAGAGGTGTCACAAGTGATAGGTCTACTGGTGACCAGTTTACCAGCTGTTCAGTATGGGCGGCTACACTACAGGCATCTTGAAATAGACAAGAACATTGCTCTTAAAATTGCTAAGGGGAATTACCAGGACATAATGTGTTTATCCCCAGCTGCCAAAGCAGATCTGGGTTGGTGGGTAGACAATGTCTTGCAGTCCAATAATCCGATTTCACATGGTAAAATCGATATTGAAATTACATGTGATGTCTCCAAAAAAGGCTGGGGAGCAGTTTGCAATAAGATTAGTACCCAAGACCTTTGGACTACTAGAGAGCAGTCAAAACACACTAATGAGTTGGAACTTCTTGCAATCAAGTTTGCCCTGAAAGTTTTTGAATCACAATTGTCTGGGAAACATGTGAAAGTCCTTTCTGATAACACTACAGCTGTCTGTTATATAAACTCCAAAGGTGGGACTAAATCTCCATCGTGCAACGACATCACCTGTGATATTTGGTCTTGGAGCATTAATAACAACACATGGCTAACTGCCGCACACATCCCTGGGGTCCAGAATACGGATGCAGACCACAAGAGAATTTTTAATGAACACACCGAATGGCAGTTCAACCCTGAAGTTTTCAGTCAAATCCGAGACTTATGGGTTACCCCTGAAATTGATCTCTTTGCCACACAGGTGAACAGACAGCTAGCTATGTTTGCTTCACAGAAGCCAGACCCAGAGGCTACCCATATTGATGCACTTACAATTGACTGGAGCAAATACAAGTTTTATTGTTTTCGACCTTTCTCTCCTAGTTCTAGATGTTTAAGGAAAGTAGAAATGGACAAAGCGGAAGGAATTCTGATTGCACCCATATGTCCAACACAAGTTTGGTGGCCCCAGGTGTCGAGATTGTTGATAAGACATCCAGTTGCTCTTCCACAACAAAAAAGACTGCTGACGCTACCCAACATGACCAAACTTCACCCGCTTCACGCAGAAATGGTACTGATGGCCTGCTACATATCAGGAGATCCTATGAAACAAGAGGAATTTCAGAATCAGCTTGTAACCTCCTCATGGCCTCCTGGAGACCTGGTACCCAGAAACAATATCAAGTTTATATCCAGAAATGGTCTAACCTTTGTGCTCAAAGGAAAATTAATCATAATCAACCAACTGTAGAGCAGGCTTTGGAATTCCTCACACATCTTTATGAACAGGGCCTCACCTACAGTGCCATTAATACAGCATGGAGTGCCTTATCTTCATATATTGTACTAGAAGATGGTACAAGTCTGGGGCAGCATCGCTTAGTGTCACGTTTACTGAAAGGCATTTTTCAGAGCAATCCTCCCTCGCCAAGGTATTCAGAGACTTGGGATGTCAGTGTTGTTTTACATTACCTTCAAGGCTTGTCGCCTGTTGGAACATTGACTCTTAAGGAACTGACACTTAAACTAGTGACTTTAATATTGTTAGTTTCTGGTCAAAGGGGGCAGACTGTTCACTTGTTAAATTTATCAAATGTGAGGGTGTCTGTTGACAGTTACACGTTTTTGTTTTCAAAGTTGTTAAAGCAAACCAGACCTGGTTTCCCTAATCCCACAGTAACTTTAACTGCTTTCAGGGATAGTAGATTGTGTGTAGTTACTACTCTTAAAGAGTACATCAGCAGAACAGAACCGTTACGAGGGTCAGAATCCCAACTTTTTGTGAGCTACACTAAGCCGCACAAAGCAGTTAGTAGGGATACAATTGGTAGGCGGGTGAAAACTGTTTTGTCCTGTACTGGCATTGACACAAAGAAGTTTAAACCTCATAGTACTAGAGCTGCTGCAGTGTCAGCAGAAAGCAACGCTTCAGTGTCTCTAGATGAAATACTTAGTACTGTGGGTTGGTCATCAGAATCCACTTTTGCCAAATTTTACCACAAACGTGTAGTTAGAGAGTCACAATTTGCATCCAGTGTACTTGAACCAGCTGAAGGTTAAACACCTAACTTCATGTCATAATTTTTACATTCAATAAAGTATGTTGAGTTGAGACAACTATCATCTTTGGACCATTTTTTCTTCGTTACTTGTCGCGCATGGTTGGCTTTGAAATCTCATAGGGTCTCCTGGCATGGTAACGGGGTAGAATTGGAAAATTAAACGAGACTTACCTGGAAGTTGAAGTTTGATTGAAATTCTACCAAGTTACATAATGTCAGGGGATCACATGCCCTACCCACCCACCCTTGTGGTTACTACACATGTTATTTACACCACACGCACCAAGTCTTCTAAGACTGATCATGCGCATGTGGAAGCAATCTCATGTGATCCCCTGGCATTATGTAACTCGGTAGAATTTCAATCAAACTTCAACTTCCAGGTAAGTCTCGTTTAATTTTCCAATTTTTCTCATTATTTTGTTAGGCTTCTCTTTGTCTGTAAATAATTCTGCTTGGATATAATTAAGGGACGTTTATAGTCTTGAACACACAACCTAGTCAAAACAGATGGTCACTACAGCTGTTCATTGTTAAAGGCAGATATTTACCTAGGTTTTATTTTAACTTTAATGAAGTGAAATTTTTAATTTTGTAAATGCAGTAGTAAACCTCAGTAAATGGCAGCAAAATCAAAAGAAAGCCAACCCAGGTTTTTCAACAGTTGAATGCTTCATCAGGCATGGTTTAGCTCAGTAACCGATGGTAACCAAGGAAAAGAAGGTGTCGCAACATCTTTGGCAATTCGTGAAATGTAAAGTTCAAGTACAGTTTGAGTTTAATACAAGGTGAACTGATTCTTGGGAAACTTGATAAACAGCCACATTCTCAGCTTCATCGTGAGTTTTTAAACAGGGAAGATTTTATTATTTGAAATGCTGATGGTGTTATGTAGCACATATTCAACTTGCTTCTAATGACACTGAGCTTATCAAAAAAATGAGTTAGCCCTTCTACTATTTATTAAATTCCAAGTGTTTCTTGTTGAAATAAATTTTACATTTGCCAGAGGTAAAGTGTGTAAAATGCATGTTAAGGTTTAAAAAAGTTGCTCAAGTCGAGAGAAAAAAGGAAATTGGAATCCATAATTTAGTTTGGGACAGTTTTGGATCTTAACGTGTATGTTTGAAAGTCAAAAAAAAAATAAAGCTTTTAAGGGTGTATCTTGGTGAAAGCTGACTAACAAAAGGTTTTGTTAAATCTGTTTAAACTTTGTGCTGTTAATTAATTTACTAGCAATCATAAGTAAGAGTCACGGTCTGATGAAAGCTTAATTATTAGGACAGAAAACCAGCAAATTGTGAGTGAACGGCCTGGCAGTTTGTGTTTGCTGCTGGGTCACAAATATTATATAGAATAAAAACAACACAAATTTCGGTATTCTAAGGCTTTTATCACTTTCATTATTTTTTATTCATATCACTTTGTTCTGAATTAACACTGAGATAAAACAAAATCTGAATGTAGCTCAGTGTGCATTAAAGTCCGGGTTGCGCCTTTCTGCTTGTAATGAAAAACATACATGTAACCTAGTATGAGAGTTTTAAATCTGACCATGCTTTATCTTTTCAGGTAGAAAGCTGGTTTCTTGTGCAATTCAAGGACCAGCCAGATACATTTAGGGTACTTAATGAAAGCGATGTGAAGCACCTTGATCCTGAAGATCATGAAGAGAAGAAGGGGAAGAAGGGGAAACCATACAGGCTTTCTGGTCAGTGGACAAGAACTTTTATGAAGCAGAAATAATTAAAATTAAGGGTGTGTTTTCAAAACTAGTCAGGGAAGGGGAGGGGAGGGGTTGTCAGAGGCATCAGAATCACAGTGTTGTCATTTATTTTTAGTTGACACTGTATATTTTAGTAAAGCTTCTCTGGTCTGGTCTAGAGTTGTTTGTTGTGTTGAATTTTTTTAATTGTAACATGCTCATCAGGCTGTAGTATATGGGCAATGGCCCGAAATAAGGCATTGTTGAGTAACAAAAGAAAAAGGCATTAATTTAGCTAAACTAATGTTTATTACCTTTTTGTATTAAAGATGACAAAAGCTGTCTCCTTAAAGAAAGACGAGTTCTAGAAACAAGTCTGAGAAAAAAGTGCAATTGGCAAGGCATTGGCCAGTGATAATCAATCTGCAAAGAAAAGGTTCAAAAAGGTGCAGAAGCAGTCATCACTTTCAAGGAAAGTCAGTGACAGAGGAAGAAAAAGCCAAACAGGAAGTCAAAAAAGCAGAGGCAAAAAAAATGAAGGCTGAAGAAAAGAAAAATGCAGAAATCGCAGCCAAAATTGCACAAGCAACTACAAGAATTTCTTCTCAAAAACAGCAGTCAAGTGGCAATCCACAACAGTCTACAGAGCTTCATCTAGAGGGTGACAATATCCAAACCCTAAGTCTTCCAGCTTTTAGAGAACAGCAGAGTCTAACCGCATCTGATGCTGCTGTGATGTCAAGCAAGAAACAAGCAGCTATGAAAAGAAAGCAAAAAAACCTCAAAGATGTAAGAGTCCACCTTCACAATTCCAAATACATCAGGCCTCTGGACTTCATCACCAAGAGGGTAACAAAGCCATCCTCTTGCCCTGCCAGCTTTCAGGAAACAGCTTAGTCCAAGCACAGCTGATTCTGCCTCAACATCAAACAAGAAGCAACCTGTGAAGAAAAAGCAACAACCACAGGCAAATGGCAGTTCTTCTCATCAGTCTTCTGATCATGAGCTTAGTGGTCATCAAGAGGATGACAATATTGATCTTCCCTGTCGGAACGAAAAATGTGACAATTGCGTGACACGAAACGTGACGTTATAGAAACCAGTTTGAACCAGTCGAGTGAGCACGAGGGAGAGGCAGTGTGAAAAGAAAATGGCGAACGACGTGTGAAAAAAAAGTTAGCTGGTGTCAAGAAATCATCGCGACATAAGTGGCGACCCTGCCAGGATGGTTCCAGAGAAAAGGAGAGTTCTGAAACAAGTGACAAGAGGAATTCAAAACACAAAGGTTTTATGGACCAAATGTCAACATGAGCGAAATCAAAACATTGCAAGAGAAGATCGAAGGTAAGCTGAAAATGCTTAAGTTTACCGTAGAAGATACTGAGAAAGTACTTGAAACCGAAGATGTAAAGGCTATCGAGAGACATGGGAGCACTTTAGAATCTATTATTGACAAAACACATCATCTTAAATTGCAAGCTCAGGAATTGAAAATAGAAAACAACAAGGACCTTGCGGAGATTAGAAGTTGGTTGGAAAATCTGGAAGCCCAAATCGATAAATTTGAAGGGACTCTCAAACAAGTAAAGTATGTAGCTGCTAATATTAGATCAGCCAAAGAGGACAAACGCGAAGAAGACAAACGGAAACAGATCGTGAATGAAGAAATCGAGTTGGAAAAGGCTAAATTTCAAGTGTGTGAAACTCGAGAAATCACTGAAAACGTCCCTAGAGGATTCAGAGAATTCTAGCAGTATTGGAGCAAAACTACCCAAGCTTGAGATATCAAAGTTTCAAGGAACCTTTCTTGATTGGACAAGGTTTTGGAATCAATTTGAAACTGAAATCAACAAAGCCAAACTTACTCAAGTAGCCAAGTTTTCTTACCTGAAGGAGTTACTGGTACCCAGTGTCCGCGCATCCATTGACGCACTTCCCTTCACAACCGAAGGGTATGAATGGGCAAAACATGTTTTAAAAACCAAGTATGGTAAATCCAGTGAGGTGGCAAATGCACACATGCAATGTGTTATTGGACTATCCACAATTCATGGTGTAGATTCAGCTAAAATTCACGAATACCATGAGAAGTTAACAAGTCACATACAAGTCCTAGAGACCATGGGGAAGGTTAAGGAAATTGGAGGGTTCGTGCATGCAACACTTGATAAGCTAACTGACATTCGAGCAGACCTGGTTCGTCTTGATGATAACTGGCAAGAGTGGGGATTCCCAGAACTAATTGAATCTTTGAGAAAGTATTGCGACTGCAATCCTATTCCCAGTAGAGATCAGATGCCTAGCACACCAGACAGCAATCATTCACACCCTGACCCATCAATCTGCAGTCCACCAAACCATGGTTTACCTATCCGAGACTTGTGGACCCAGTATCCATTATATCGTCACTCTCGAAACAGCCATCCACCAAGGAAAAATCCTGCCTACCAAACCAAGGATGAAAGTGCAAAGGTGGCACATGTCTGTGTCTTTTGCAATGGTGAAGATCATTGCTCTGCAGAGTGTGGGAAGTTCCCTAACATCTCCCAGCGCAGGAGGATTTTAAGTGACAAGAAGTTGTGCTTCAACTGCACAGGTACTAGACATCAAGCGCAAGACTGTTGCAGCAAGAATACCTGTCAACGCTATGGCAGCAGGCACCACATGTCTAATTGTGACAGGTTGGCTAGCAATAATCAGATGATGCTGGTGACAGGTGATCATGAGGGTTCAGTCATCTATCCAGTGGTGGTGGTGGTAGTCGATGGCATCAAGTGTAGAGCATTGCTGGACACAGGTGCTGGTAGTTCGTATATATCAGCAGCTCTAGTCAAACGGCTCAACAAACGTCCAACACATGTTGAACATAAGCAGATAGAAATGATGCTTTGCTCTACAATCCAGGAGGGGTAACCTGGCCTTTGCTGAAGGCGGACGTGTTCTTGCTAGCTCCTTTAGAAGAAATTCAAAACTTGTAAAATAATGTAATCAACAAAGGCTGCTTGGCTTTCATTCGCTTAAATAGCATGGGAAAAGAAGATGCCCGAGCCGATAGTTGTAAACGGTTAAGGGAGAGCAGCTCACAGACTGACGGGGAAGATGCGTTCGACGAAGCCGACGGCCATTGTTGAGGTGCTTTTGCCAAACTAGATGAAGTCAGTGGAAAGCTTGACAAAGTGCTAACAAGACTCGGCGAGTTAGAGGCTATGCAAGGTAGAGTGGCAGAATTGGAAAAAGAAAATAAAAGTTTACAAGAAGCCTGAACACCGCTCAAGCCTACATCGACGACCTAAATTCATCTTCAACGGCCACGTGTGCAACACTGGAAACCCACGCAAAGAGTCTGGAAGACGTCAGTGCTAAAATATAACATCTTGAGTGCCGCAACATCAAGTTAGAAGCATACACAAGGCGTGAAAATCTAAAAGTGTTTAATGTTCCAGAAGGAAGAGGTGAGTCTACTTTTGCTGAAGATCAATTGAAAATAGTGATGCACGATAAACTTAAGATCCCAGAGGAAGATATCGAACAGATTTGTTTTGAACGCGTTCACCGCATCCCTACTAAGAAGAATACCAATCAAGGACAGAACTCTAAACCAAGGCCTATTATAGCTAAATTTAGCTTCTTTCAAGACAAGGAGTATGTTTGGTCTTTTGTTAAAAACTTGAAAAACACCAACATTTCAATCGCGAATGATTTCCCCTGGGAAATTGATGAAATACAGAGAACGTTATATCCCATCTTGAAAAAGGCCAAACAGAGAAAGCAAACAGCCTATTTCAAAGTTCATAAGCTAATTATAAGCGGGCAAATCTACAGAGGTGAAGAAACAACCAATCTCCCATACTATGGTCTCATTATGGATACAGGAAACAGCGGAAACCAAAGCCAAAGCGGTCGCAGCGCAACAGCACATCAATAGTTAAGTTTAGTTTAAGGTTTATGTGTGTAATAAGTGCTAAATTATTTAACCCTCCTTGTTCAACTAAAAATGTGATTGCTCCGGAAACTTCTTACTTTATATGTTACTGTATGTTTTTCTGTAGATTAATAATTTGTTTTAGGGCGATATTATCGGTTTATGTGCACTATATTTTCTTGCACTCTGCTATACCATCGATATCAATTTCGTATTATGACTTCTTCTATAATACCACTTCCCCAATTCAGCTCTAATGACCAATCACTCTCTTAATCTACTTTCTCTCAATGTGAAGGGGCTAAGCAATTTCAGAAAAAGGCGAACAATTTTCACGTTCTGTCGAAAACGAAACTCTGATATAATATTCCTCCAAGAAACTCATTCGACACTGTCAACACAGTTAAAATGGAAAAACGAATGGGGTGCAGAACTTATTTGCTCCCATGGGAGCTCAAACTCTCGAGGTGTTGCAATCTTAATCAAAAAAGGTCTTGATTGCGTTATTCACTCTCAAATTGTAGATACATCGGGGAGGTACATCGTTGTTAAAGCCGCTATCAAAGATAAAATGTATGTTCTTGTAAACATTTATGCACCAAACAAAGACGAAGACATCATTAAATTCCTCAAAAATGTGTTAACTAAGCTGCAAACCGAAAATTTAGATTCAGAAGAAAATATTGTGATTGGAGGTGATTTCAATTGTCCTCTGAATCCTACACTGGACAAAAAAGGTGGCATAATGACGCCTAGGAAATCTGTGATAAATTGCATCAACGATGTCCAAAGTCAACTAGATCTTGTAGATATATGGAGAGTTAAAAACCCGCAAACTAAAAGTTTTACCTGGAGTCAACGATCTCCGCCGATATTTTGTCGCCTTGATTATTGGTTGATTTCTAACAATTTACATGACTGGGTCAAAGCCACAAATATAATCCCCGCCATCAGAACTGACCATTCTGCTATCTATTTAGAATTTGGGAATGTGGACGAAGAGGCTAAAGGTCCTGGGTTCTGGAAGATGAACACCTCCATATTGGAGGATGATGAGTACATTGATGATCTTACAAAAATGGTACCAATTTGGATCGTGGAAGGCCGAAAAGAACTTTCCGACCACCGTAATATTTGGGACTGGATAAAATAGAACATAAGAGCTCATGCTATAACATACTCCAAAAAGAAGGCAAAGGAGAGAAACAAAAGAGGATCAAAACTTGGAAAAGAATATACTGAAGCGAAACAGGTTTTCGAAATGGACCCCAATGATTCGAATGGTAACAATTTAAATGCAGCTAAGGATAAGCTCGAATCATTTTATGATGAAAAAGTCAACAGAATAATAATCCGTGCCCAAGCACGTTGGCATGAACACGGCGAGAAAAGTACCAAATATTTCCTAAACTTAGAAAAAAGAAATCATGTAAAAAAGCATATAAGGAAACTAGTCATCAGCGGCGTCGTAAAGACAGATCCTTTTGGCATTCTTCAAGAACAAAAACGATTTTATCGAGAGCTATATAAAAGTTCAAATAGCGATGCGGAAAACCGTCAGAACATTGTAAAGTTTCTAGAGAATTTGAATATACCTGAATTAACCGAAGAACAAATGTTAACCTGCGAAGGCAAAATTTCAGCTGAGGAATGTTACAATATCCTTGAAAGTTTTCAAACCAACAAAACTCCCGGGAATGACGGAATTCCTATAGAACTCTACAAATTGTTCTGGCTTCTAATAAGGGATCCTTTTCTTAAATACATGAACGAAAGCTTTGAAAAAGGTGAAATGTCTTGTTCTCAAAAACAAGCGGTAATTACTCTAATAGAAAAAAAGGAAAAGATCGTTCTTATATTGAGAACTGGCGTCCAATCTCTCTCGTAAACGTTGACACAAAAGTTGTCTAAGGTGATCGCCACAAGAATTAAAAATGTTCTTCCAAACATTATACACCATAACCAAACTGGATATGTGAAAGACCGATATATAGGCGAAACAATTAGATCAGTTTTTGATATTATGGATTTCACTGCAAAAGAAAGTATTCCGGGACTAATGATATTTATTGATTTTGAAAAGGCATTTGATAGCGTAGAATGGGATTTTCTTCTCTATTGTTTGAAATCCTTCAATTTTGGCCCTAATTTCATCCATTGGGTTAAAACATTCTACAGAAACATACAAAACTGTGTGATAAACAACGGACTTTCATCTGAATACTTTAAGCTTGAACGTGGGGTACGACAGGGGGACCCGCTCTCTCCTTACCTCTTTGTAGTTACTATAGAAACATTAGCAATTGCGATTCGACAAAATAAAGATATAAAAGGTATCTCTATTGGGAGTGAGGAGACAAAAATTCTTCAATACGCAGATGATACGACAGCAATACTTGCCAACACAAGCTCTGCTACTGCTCTTTTTAGGCTATTAGATGATTTCAGATTGTCTCTGGCTTACAGATTAATTGTTTCAAAACGGAAGCTATGTGGATAGGTTCTTCAAGGAACTGCAAAGCACAGCCTTTTGGGATTAAATGGCCTAACGAACCGATAAAGGCTCTAGGAATTTATTACACATATCAAAAATTGCTTATTGAAAAGAATTTCATAGAGAGATTAGACAGTATTAAAAACCTGACTAGAATTTGGTCCTCAAGAGGTATTTCTATTTATGGCAAAATTACACTTATCAAATCTCTATTAATCCCAAAATTTGTTTGTGTCATCTTTAATACCTACCCCACAAGAATTTGTAAGTCAGTTAAACCAGTTATTATTTCAATTCTTATGGAATGGTCCTGATAAAGTCACACGTAGATCGGCGATAAATGAACACTCCAACGGAGGATTAAAGATGATTGATTTTGATAGCATGATAATATCGCTTCGATTGGCACCTGGAAAAGGTATCTGACATATCACCTAGAACGCTTTGGCAGCCTTTTCTTGTTTCATTGCAACTATGATGTTAGCATCCTTCCACTGAATATTTCTCTATTCTATCTAGAATTACTGCAGTGGTGGTCAGAATTTAGAGATATGTTCTGTGCAGAAAAAAACTGGCGTTATATTCTTTGGAATAACAAACAAATACTCATTAATAATAAAACAGTTTATTATAAAAGCTATTTCGAAGCTGGTGTAGTTCATATCAGTGATCTATCCTTTGATTTAAATAACAAAGATTCCTTTTCCCTAGTTTCTAACAGGATTTTGAAAACTAATTTTTTAGTTTGGGCTGGTCTTCGAGACTCCATTCCTTCCATTTTAAAAAATAGTACTCATAAATCAACAACAGGTGAACTTTCTCTAAAAATTGACGAAAATATATTTGATGTGACAAAGAAGAAATCTAAAGACTATTATACTTTACTTGTAAGCAGAAAGGCTCTTTTTCCAACTATTGTAAACAAGCTGCAAAATGAATTTCATTTTACACTCGAGGAAGTTAAACAAATTTTCACGATCCCGCATAGTGTTGCTCTTGAAGCATATGTTAAAGTGTCACTGAAACAAAATTTTCGTATGTGAGATTTTTGCTTAGTAATAAAGTTTCAACCTTACTTGGAAACACTGCGGACTTTTTTTTCACATACGGTAAGCGAAAACTGCTTTTTCAGCCGTTCGAAGTTGGCTGGTTAAGCCCAAAATTGGCGGCCATCTTGGCGCGGCCAAAACAGCCTAGTGACGTCACTGGTTGTATTACTCTCATGCCGCGCTGAAAAGTTAGAGTGATTATGGGAGAAGAGAATACTGTTCGACGCCCCCCAAAAAACATCTTAAGGACATCTCAGAGCTGTAAAGCAGATAATAACAGTAGCCTTAGACAAGAAGAGGTGGAGAGTCGATCCTGGCACTTTTCAGTCTATTTAATTGGATATTTGCAGGATATTTTATGTAAGCAAGCAAACGAGTGGGAGTTCTTAGATCGCAAAATGATCGGGACTCTTGGTGAAATGGCCACCACTCAATTAAACAATACCTACACTCATAAAGTAAAGAAGACATGAAAACAAGAGAAAGCGGCTTTTGAAATTATTATCTGGACTGCTGCTGCACGAATCGCAGCAACAACGCTTCGAGTTTCGAGTCGCTTCGCTTCGAGGAAACCGGACGCTTTGTGAGTTTCACCGTGGACGAGATTGTGCTACAGTGACCTGTAGTCCAGTTGTATCTGTTACATCCTACAAGTTATCAAATCAGCAACAATTTAAGAAACCCTCTTCTCTTATGTGAGGGAACGAATTTAAACTATAAAGGTAAACTAAGCTGCCATGACCCTACAGGTATGTTTTCAGGAAACGAGAGAAAGCGTGACAATGTCAACGGCAAAAGGTGATAAATGCAAATTAGTTTAATAAATTAGCAAATTCTGTTTAATAAACCTTCGAAAGGAGTGTAAACTAAACGAATTGCTTTGAATTTGGATACCATTAAATGAATATCATAGACATAAGTATGTGCTAAAGAACTCAAAGTAATCCATCGACCGTGAAATATTGCAATTAGGAGATACGTGTAAAAGAGAAGCGAAATTCCCGCCTTGTTTACACTGATACGTATGCGGCGATAAAGCAAACCCTGCTGCGGATCACAATTTTCAAAGATACATTTTGTCTACCACAAGAACCCTCACTTATTAGTATCATAAAAAGATGCCCTCTGTGTGCAAAGAAGTACTCGACTCAAAGCTTGTGGACCGTTAGTAACTTCGTGATTGTGCGGATGGCTGCTGTGCTTACGGCTTTTACTGCAGTTAAGTTGCCGAGGATATATTCGAACCTTGTGTAACAGATCTTAGATAAACGTGAGAATCCAGATTTCAGAACCAGGCTGAAGACAGACGACGAAATATCGTGTTTAGGCTTTAGGACGTGATATAAAAGTTGCCACACTCGTCTTCGAAATCTCCAATTGAGTACTCTAGATGTTCGAAAAGTAACTGAGCTGTTCTTATCTGTAGCATTTATTTTGGTGAATCTACACTCTTTGGCGCCCTCCAACGTTTATGATATGTATTTCCTGTCAAGACTGGACAGAAATTACAAGGTAGAAAACTAGCAGGTATCGACAATATGAAAAATAGACTTGAATAAATCAAGTGAAAACAAGAGAGAATCTATAGCGCTTCTTGCGTGAATACAACCAGTGACGTCACAAGGTCCTTAAATTCGGTTCCAGAGCCCGGACACAGTTTTGCTCCAAAGAGTCGATTTCAGCAGCTAAAAAAGGCACTTTCTGTTAGGATTTGACAGAAATAAAGTTCACCATTATTTTAAGCACGTTTGAAACTACAAATTGGGTTAATAAAAGAGAGTACGAAAATTTCGTTTCAGTGGCACTTTAAGGCGTTTATATACAAAATTCTTAACTCCATTCTTTACACTAATGCTAAACTTTACAAAATTGGCTTTAAAATGAACGACTTGTGCTCATTTTGTTCATCCGAACCAGAAACGCTATATCACTTCCTGTATCTCTGTCCTTACTCGATAGATTTCTGGCGTGACTACAAAGTATTCTGGCATCAACTTTTAAAGGAAAACATTCGACTTTTGTTGCAAGATGTTTTAGTTGGAATGATACCACAAAACTCCCCTTCTGCTAAGCTGCTAAACTATCTAATTATAATTGGGAAATTGTACTTATGGGACTCTAGAAGAAGTCAAATTCTTCCAAATATATATGGATTTAAAAAGAAAATTGCTGTAAAATATGAAATGGAAAAATATATAAGTCTGCATAGTAAAAAAACAAAGGATTTCTTTGAAGCTAAATGGATAGTGTCGCCTCTTGTAAAAGCTTAATTATTTAAAGGTGTTAATATGCAGTCACTTTCTGTATGTTGACCTATGTAATACTAATTAATATGTTATTTACATTATATTTTGTAAATATTTAGTTATGGTTTGTTGGAATTTTTTTTTTTGGTTACCGTCGATTGTTAGTGATATTGGTGTTTTTTAGTGTTGTAAGTATTGTAGTATTGTAGTATTATTAGTACTAATTAGCTGTATTATATTATTAGTATTAGTAATATTAGTTGTTATTATAATTATGTAGGTAAGTAACTAATTTGCTGTATTAATATCAATTTGTTTCAATAAAGAAAAAAAAAGGAAAGTACGAAGCTACACAGTGAAGGTTGCAAGTGTCAATGGGAAGTTTGAGATGACTACAAAGGTCAACAGGGTAGATAAGGGAGTCTTACAATCTCAAACCCACATTATGAAGAACTGATAAGCAAGTATCCTCACCTGGAAGGAGTAGTCATGGAAGACAATGACAAGAAAAGTGAATTGCCCATCCACCTCATACTCGGCGCCAGCGAGTACTCGAGAATCAAAACCGAGACAAAACCAAGGATTGGTAAACCATCTGAGCCTATTGCTGAGCTCACTATGCTAGGGTGAGCGATGATGTCCTCCAGTAAAGAAACAGGCCTCTCTAATGTTTACCTGACAAAGTCATCAGCAGCAGACTATGAGCAACTCTGCAGTTTAGATGTCCTAGGACTCAAAGATAGTCCAGAATCAGATCAGGGGAACATGTATGGTGAATTTATCAAGCAGCTAGACCAAAGTGAGGAAGGTTGGTATGAAAGTGGGCTGTTGAGGAAGCCAGGTCATGGTCGTCTACTCACAAACGAACATGGTAGTATTGCGAGACTAGGGGGACTAGTAAGGAAGTTGCAGCGAGAACCAGACATGATTGACAAGTGCGATGAGATTATCCAAGAGCAGCTAAAAGAGGGGATAGTCAAGAGAGTGGTACAGGAACCAAATGAGAAAGTATTCTACATCCCGCACAAACCTGTGAAAAGGGAAATGGCAACAATGACAAAACTTAGAATTGTATTTGATGCGTCAGCTAAGCCAAGTGAAGAGAGTCCTTCATTAAATGAGTGTTTAGAGATGGGGCCCCCTCTACGAAACCTGTTGTGGAATGTATTTGTGTGTAATCGCCTCAAGCCAATTGCCTCAACAGCAGACATCAAACAAGCCTTCCTACAAGTATGCAGTAGGGTTGAGGACAGAGATGTCTTATGGTTCCACTGGATTAAGAACAAGGACCCTTCCACAAGTGAGGTGTTGAGATTTGCACAAGCGCTCTTTGGGTTGGTCCAATCGCCATTCTTATTGGCAGGAACATTGAGGTTGCACTTGGAAAACTTAAGGGAGAGGTACCCATGGAGGTTGAAGAGATTTT
>NC_138154.1:8699280-8854280 GCF_964199315.1 Orbicella franksi
GCGAGAAACACTTTCATCCGGAAGATATTGAAACATGTAAGTAGTAAAATAGAACAACTTCTGGTTAAATACATTGCGAATTTGCGGTGGTCTGTTTTAGACTTAGTGCATAACACATAAACATTTGAAACATTCTAAGGCAAGCTAGCTCAAGATTTTCTTCAGTATTTCTTTACTTAAATTACCTTGTTTTCTTCTGCAGTTCATTCAGAGAAAATGACGGAAAAAAAGCCAAGATTTGGCACGTTACCTGTGCTGAATATGCCAAAAAGAACTCACGATACTCCTAAACCGAAACAAAGAACTCCTCGCTCTGTAGTGAAAGATCATTTGCCAGTGCCACGACAGGCCGTGTATAAGAACTTCAAAGAACTGTGTCAACGAACATCAGGGCTAAAGAGCTTAAACGACTGGAATATGAAGTTAATGAACGACAGATTTGTTGTGAAAAAGATGCTGGACCCTTTCCTCATTCCAGAATTTGAAATTATTATCGATGACAGCCTTGGCTTCACAATTAAAGTTTTTGGATGCTTTTTGCCTGAGAAAGATAGAGGTCTCCTTGAAGATGCTGAGCATCTTGAGAAACTAATGGAAGCCGAGTGGAATTACCATATCAGCCATCATTCCATGACTACCCTCGATTATAGGAGGCATAATCAGCCAGACCTTCTCTCTGTCACAAGTGATTCGCAGAAGTTAAAAAAATACATTACCTTCAAGATCATTTCACAAACGTCACAATTGCAATCGGCAAGTAGACCAGCCATACATACCTGGCAAGAGCTAAGTGTAAGGGTGTCAGACTGATACTCGCAGCGGGGCCGGACCACCCCCTGGATGGTGCATAAGAGTGGCCCAGAGATCTCTAGGTAAAATTCAAGATGGCGTTGTCCAGCTCTTGTTCAAGTAAAATCAAGTTGCTTGGACAAGGTTTCTACTGGCGATGGAATCAGAAGGGTAAATGGATTTTTCAGGCAGCTTGAAAAGTGCCACCCAAACTTTGGAAGAGAAGTTCAGCCAGAAATCTTGATTTGAAAATGTGCAGCAGCTCTTACTTTTTAGAGGCATGGTTGCTAGGGCGTTGAGGAAGATTCACCTGAAAATTATTCGTCGCTTACATGTGAAACCAAATCTAGCAAATCCGTGATTTGGAGAGTTTTCAATGGATTTACCAGGAGAGCTTTTTTCCTGTTTAAGTGAGGACATCATTTGTCACACAAACTTTGGGCACGAATTCGTCAAAACTAATACTGAACTCATCCACAAGATAAAAGAAGTTCGAAGAGCACAGTATTTGGATGGATGTCTGTAGTGTATTGATTACCATAGCAACATTGTTATGCTATTATACCGATCACTCGTTACTGTAATATTGTGAAACTACTGCATGATGTAAAAGTACTAGCCCTGTGTGAAAGTAGAATTGTACTGGATATAGAGAATGATCGTGATGAATAAAGCAGATTAGATATGCGACATGAAAGGGAGTACTTCTCTGCCTCAGTAAAGCTAATATGTCCTAAATGACTACACAACAATGTTGATGGTGTTGAGGTGGACAAAAACAGCGTTTTGAAAAAGAATTTTCAGGATTCATTGAAAAGGTGTGAGGTTATTGTGTCTGGAGAACAACCAATGGTATTTAAATTTTACAAGAACACTGAAGTGCTAATGGTAAATTTCCATTATGGATATTGGAACAAGCGTGGTGTCCCACAACAGTAAAGTATGCTGTGTACAATTCTGTTATTAGTAAGACAAGTGAATGAATGAATGAATGAATGAATGATTAGATTCATGTTACAAAAGGGAACAGAAGAGTGTTCCCTTTTGTAACTTGCTGTTCCTTTTTGTAACCTTTCTTGAGTTCCCTTTTGTAACCTAGGTGTTGTGTTTTCGAACTTGTAAATTTGCTTTTTGTAGTTGCAGTTTTCTTCTTTCTTTTAACTATATGTTTGTTAGGGGTATAAATTAATGCTGAAACTGTTATATTTAACCGAATTCATCTGTTAAAATAGAGTAAATTGAGCAGGGATAGCTTCTGATGATTAACTTCCGGTAAAGCGAGAGGAACTGGAAACGACCGATTTTTTCGGCCAAGATGGTGTCCATGGACGACAGCTCTAAAAAGGTGTGTGTAAATTGTTTTGTTGTAGAAAACCCGCTTACTCTAGTAAATGTTAACGCGGAATATGAATAGATTCAGCATATGGAAAGCATATGGAAATGACATCGTAAGATTTTTGGAAACAGATGACTAATTTACCAGGTCGATCGTGTCGCGATCGCGACCACGTGCTCTGTCGTAAGCTTTGTAGTGAATTGAAATGTTTTTGTTATTTAAATGAAGAACAAGTTGATCGAAAAGACTCCTTGTTTCACCAACCAATAGCAATCTGGTTGGCATATTAACAGCAAAACGTGAAATCACCAATACCTGATTCACTGTTTTCTTGAAATTAAATTTGTAAACAAAATAACAAACCTAATGACCCATAATTTGCCAGAGCTTGTGGATCGCTTTCATCAGAGTTTTCTTCAAAATTATCAGTCAATCCGACTTAACTTATCTATTTGTCAGAAGCTGAATAATGCTTTCAAAGTTAAAAAGCTAGCTTCTGTCCTTTCCAATTCTTGTTGAGTCTTCGTGTAATGTGGCTTTGTTCTGTGGTATGTTTTCAACTGCCAGATTGTCTGTCAAGCTGTCTGTCACCTTTCCCAGATCCCCGAACACACACACACATACACATATATATGAATTGTTTTTTCTTGAAGGGGGGAGACATGAAATTAGGGATTTGAGGAATTTTGGGGGGTAAGATATTTTTTAGAATATCTTTTTGTCAAAAAATGTCCAAATTCTGCAATTAAGATCATTTCACACCTTACCTATCTCACAATCTCTTATTTTATAGAGATATTTAGGAATTTTCCTGGTGTAATTTTTGTTGATGGTTGTTTTGTTGGAGCTTTCATGCTAATAGATGGGACATCATGCTCCCTTTTACATTCAATTTTTTTTGTCATTATTTCCAAGATGTTGGATGTTGATGTGAACAGGAAAGAGACATCAAAGTGGAAGAAGCATGTTTGTCCGGTTTCAAAATGCAAGAAGATGGTAGTTCATTTACCCCGTCATCTAAGAGCAGTTCATAAATGGAGTCCTACAAAATCAAACTCAGCCCTATCAATATTTGACATACGGAATAAATCAGAGAAAAAAGGTGAAAGAAACAAGCCTGCCCGAATCTACAGAAGGCGAGTTTGTCCATTTATAGGCTGTAGCGCTGTTGTATGCCGACTTCACAACCACCTACAAGGAAAGCACAAGCTGAAACATACAGATGAAAGGTATGGCCATGTATGACCCACAAGTGCTATTGGTATTAATGTCAAAACAGCATATAACATAAGTAAATGACGCTTCACCCATCCCTACTGCTTTCCTTTTATTGTTTATAAAATTTCCAAGGAATAATTATTATGCTCAATACAATTGGTCAGTTGGAGTACATAAAGTATGTCTGCTTATGTCATGAGTATGAATCTACATGCAGTTTCTTAAGCATTTTATAAAGCAAATAGTCAACTTGCTCCTTGTGTGCATGGTTGAGTTATATTTAAGCACTTCAGGGTTTTTTAAGATCACTCGAGAAGTACAAAATTATGCACTTCTTTCTCATTCTCAAAAAATAACCATGTGGCGGTGCTTATATAAGTGCACTCTCGGGGTGTGTTAACTATTTCCTTACTACTCAACAATCTATATGTTGATGGTAAATATTATTGTCACCCAAAACAATATTTGATGATAATGTTTGATGTTTTTTAGGACAAGATGCTTATTGCAACAGATTTGATTGCCTGCAAAATTTAATTTTTGTAAACAACAGCTACTTAAGAAACATTCCTTGAAAAGTATGAATGACACAAAACCAATCCATCTGTTTTTCTATACCAGCACCTAAAGTGTCCTCATTTTAGGCAACTTCAGATTTTGTCTAGTGTATAGATTCTATATTCTGTCATACCATAAGTACTTTCTGTATATGCACATGGAAAATAACTGTTTCCTCCAGTTTTGACCTTTAGGTCAGACCCTGTGGGGCTTATTTCCTTGATAAAATAATTTGTAATTGTTTAGTTCCAGAAAATATTCAAACCCCCCCCCCCCCCCGTAGAAGGGATTTTTTCTAACACCTCCCCACCCCTCTGGAAATTCCAGTTAAGCTTCATACATTTCTTTAAATTTTTTGGTCTTACAAAATCCCCCACCCCCAAGGAAATTTCAATCCCTTCTGTGGGGGAAGTATGGATATTTTCTGGAACTGCACATTCACTTAAACGAATGAGGTATCCTGTGCACTGTGTTTTGGTGGAATAAGAAGTGCTGAGAGCACTTAGCTAAATTTTGTATTTGTACCAATTATACAAGAGACTGTGCCAAAAGGGGAAGATAACCTGGGGCCAATCCTTATGCATGTTAGGAAAACTATTAATTCTTGCAGGTTGTAAGCCAGTGGAATGGATATCACTATAAATTTCATTGGTCATTTCATTTGAAATAACTTCAAGTAGTTTTATAGTGATATCACCGCATAATAACGTGTCCAGGATACTTTTTCTGTTGTCATCAGAATTTTGTTATTTAAGCAAGAATATATATTCGTCAACTGGGGATATGAAAGAAGCTCTCATGGAAAGAACTGAAGACTCCTGGATCCTTGAAATCTGAGTAGGAGAGGGGGTGTGATCCAAAACAAAATTAAGTAGCCTATAAAGGGGTCATCTTTTTTACCACAACCTACATTTATTATTATTTTTTGGAATTTCCTTGAAGAACTGTGTTTGCAGGTGTTTGGGCATTGCAGAAATTCGTTGATAAATTCAGGGTCAGTATTCAACTGTCCCTTGAAACCTGGTTTGGGGTTTCCAGCTGTCTGGAAATTTAGGTAGGCAGGAGGGGTCAAAAAATTAAGCCATCCCACGGGGAAAGAGGGAGGTGCTTATGGATTATTTTCTTGATTAAACCATTACAAGATCATATACTTAAGTAATATTGAAGTTTCTTTGAATACAGAAGGTTTGTGTGCCAGCATACCACTAGAATAATCCTTTGCAGAGGTTGACCGTAATCTTAAATTAATTATGCCTAATCTTAAACAGCTACTGTTTTCGCCACTGCTCACTTAAGTTATGTTTGAGCTGTTTGTGGATTATCTTTAATTGTTGGTGCATAATGTAACATGCTCTAATTAACGAGTGGTTGAGAATGACGTCTTGAATCAAATAGAACAGGAAAAGTTAATTTAAAAGACCTTAGGTACAATATTGGTATTATCAACTGATATACGTTAATTATTTTCCACAGGTATCGGCTATATTTAAAACACACAACATTCAAGGAACTTTCCTCCAGCGACCAAGACGAAGAGCATGAAGAAGACAAAGATGAAGTCACCAAGACGAAACATCAAGAAACGAAAATGGATATCCAGTCAATTTCTTCTGACGATGACGATAACAAAGATTTTCATGACGATCACATAGAAGATGACAATGGTGATTACGTAGACGATGATGATTACGTAGAAGATAACAATGGCGATGACGTAGAAGATATCGATGGCGATGACGTAGAAGATAACGATGGAGATGACGTAGAAGATAATGATGGAGATTATGTAGATGATGGTCATGGAGAATATGTAGATGACGATGACGATTACGTAGATGACGCTAGTGAATACCTCAAAGAACTGGTGCAGATGGAAACAAACGGAACTGCTGCGAGCAGCAATGCAGTAACAGAAGAGATACTAGACCAGTTCAAGAAATGGCTACAAGGTATTATTGGTTTTCACGTGATGTCACAAGATTTTCCAAATATGGATGTCGGCCATATTTGTGCCCCTCCAGAGTGTGAAATTTATGATAATAGCAAGCCAGCACTGTATAGTTCTTGCATTCTTTGGTCTGTTCTGTGAATTCAGCATGGATTCAGCCCCAAAAAGCGAGGAAAATGAAATCAAAAAGCTTAGTGGAAAGGTTCCTGCGCTCTCTGATTACGCTGCATCATTGGAAAGCCACGTAAAGCACCGATACCTTCAGAAGATTTCCGTAGTTGGTGTCGACCCAGCAAATATCCCTTTCGATCAGTTTGGTCCTGAATGTTTGCTGCCCATCGAGCAGTCTGATTTATTCAGCTACCTAGTTCTACTAACAAGTTTCTACACAAACGATCAGTTTAAAAATTACAAAAGCCTGGAAGCGTACAATCAAGTAGTGTCGGGGTTTCTGGCTTCGGTACAAGGAAAAGTGATTTCCGGCAAGTATGTGGTTGTTGCTAAAGTTTGTCATTAGCAGCGTGTGAATGATCCTCTGGTAAATGTATGAATTATTGCTGATACCAATGGAACAATTCTCTCAGCTCACTGTTTAGGATGTAAAGCTGGGCTCACCGAATCGTGTTCTCATGTTGCCAGCGCCATGTTTTACATCGAATGCTGGACACGTGTCAATGGGAAGATGGCATGCATGCAAGTGAAGTGTGCGTGGCTCTTGCCAACTTATGTGAGCAAAGTTTCCTACGAAAGGGTGAGGAATATTGATTTTAGCTCCGCTAAAAAGCTCAAGGAAAACCTTGACACTCAAATTGATTCACTAAATACAGTGATGAGTTGCCATGAAGGTCAACAGAGCAATGTTACAACAAGTACTGCCATTCCATCACATCCGATTTCTGAAGCGGAAATGGACAGCTTCTACGAAGAGCTAAACAAGTGTGAGACAAAGGCTTCAGTTCTTAGCTTAATAGATCTGTATGCCGAGCAGTTTGTAGCAAAAAGCCGAAACGTGCCTGTTATTTCAGATCTTTATGACCCCAGCAACTTAGATCTTGATTATCCAGAACTGCTGGAGAAGTGCAAGGAAGTCATGATCAATGTGTCAGACGAAAACATAAACATAGTTGAACAGGACACGCGTGACCAAGCTAAGGGCTCAGGATTTTTTAGGCATTGAGCAGGTCGAATTGGGGCCTCAGTTAGTGGTGCAGTGTATCGCAGTAATGTTGCTCAACCTTAACAATCATTAATTAAGTCCATTTGCTATCCACACCTTTACAAAGTTAACACCAAAGCAATCAAGCATGGCTGCAAATATGAAGATTATGCTATAAGGGCATATGAAGCTCACATGAAAAACACCCACATTAACTTTCAACTCACACGGTGTGGGTTGTTTATTAATAAGAAGTACCCTTTCCTCCATGCCACACCAGACTTTTTAACATCATGCGATTGTTGCAGGTTGGGATGTGGCGAAGTTAAATGCCCCATTTGCATCCAAAATGGTGACTTTGAAAAGTATGTCGAAGAAAAGAGCTCTTGTTTGGAAAAAGTCAATGGCTTCTTTAAGCTAAAAAGAAATCACAACTATTACTTCCAGGTTCAACAGCAGTTGTTTACCTTACCAGAAAGAATGCATTGTGACTTTGTTGTCTGTGGAATTGACTCCCATTTAAATGTACACTTAATGACAGACAGAATTTACCCCGACACGCTGCACTTGGAAACAGTTTTAAAGAAACTTGAAGCTTTTTGGAGAATGTGCATTCTGCCTGAGATCTTAGGGAGGTGGTTCACAAGGAGATGTGATACACCTCCAAGTGTTCCCAGTGACAGTGGCATTTGCTTTTGCAGAGGCCAGCCCAGTGATCATGTAATCTCATGTAGTAATGTGGACTGCCCTTATGGTAAATTCCACACCACATGTCTGTCACTTGTTGAGGTGCCATTGTTGAAGACATGGTACTGCTCATACTGTAGTAGATTGCCACAGTTCAAGCAAAGGAGAAAAACAGAAAAAGCAAAGAGCCACCCGCAGTCAACCAGGCTGCCATGGAATGTAGCAACATTTGTATTTGTAATGTCAGTGCAACCCCAACTGACAGATTACTCGAGTGTCACGGAACAAGCTGCGGGAGTGGACACTATTTTCATTTGAGTTGTTTGGGGCTGAAAAGGATGCCAAACAATGCTAAGACAACTTGGCAGTGTGAGGTTTGCAAGAAAAAACAAGAACCTAATCTAGGGACTAAACCTACTACTTCTACTTCTTTTGCTGCTCGTTCATCCCCAGTTTCAGCAGATTCGAGTGTTTTAAGTGATTCAAGCAGCGTCAGTGATGATGAAATTGAGATCACTAAGGAAACTACAGGCACTGTTGACAAATATGGTCCCCTAGCAAAGCTTCAAGATTCAGACTATGATATAATTAATGATTCATCCAGTTGGCTTAATGGTGACATTGTACAAGCAGCACAAGTGCTTATACAAGACATCAACCCACTACTCGAGGGCCTACAACGTCCAACCCTTGGATGTGTACGGAACTTTGACGTTGTTTCAGGTGAATTTGTCCAGATTCTTCATACAGGCAGTAATCACTGGGTCTGTATTAGTAACATAGGATGTTTGCCTGGGAAAGTACACCTGTACGACAGCCTATTCCATGATGTCATTAGTCAGGAAATAGAGGATCAGACCAATGACCTGTTAGGTGGAGATTTGGTTTCACTAGAATTTGTTCCCATGCAGCAGCAGACCAATGATAGTGACTGTGGTGTTTTTGCCATTGCGTTTGCTGTCTCTTTAGCTTTAGGGACAGACCCCATGCATGTCACTTTTGATGTTCGAAGAATGCGTCTGCATCTAGCAGCTTGTCTCAAAGACAAAAAATTGAACATGTTCCCAATTTTTTAAATGCCAGTTTTATTCAAAGTTAAACATAAGTAGATTGTCTTACTGTTTGCAACTTAAAATTGAAGGGGTGTATGAAAAAACCCTAAGTGACATCTGCAAAAACAAGTGCATTTCTCCTTCTATTTCCCTTGTATTATTGTTTGTGAAACAAAAGGAAAGTGTGTCATTTCATCAAGTGTTACTTAAGGCCTAATTTCCATTCACCCCTTCAATTGTAGTTGGAGATACATGTATATCCATACATGTGTGTTAACAAAGGCTTAGCCCTCAGTTTGAGATCTCATTTCAGGAATAGACCCATGGCCTCTCTGACTTTCATGTGCCTCTAAAATGGCAAAATTGGTTATCATACTACAAAAGTTCAACCTTATTTGACCTGGTGCATAGATTTGTTTTAACAAGAAAATGTTTTGAGGTTACCTAACTGCACTGCAAACTTTAGATTATGCTTTCACAAACTGTACAAAACCAAATACAATGTTGTAAAAGTCAAATCAAAATCTGATGCTTTAAAATATGCTAAGCGTAAGCAGCTTGCAAAGAAGTACATGATTGATAGCCCAGGGCTAGTGAATTTTGCAGTCAGGCTAGTGGATTTGATCTGTCACTTGTCGTACAATGCCATCAAAAGTTTTCTGGTAAATTCTTTAAGAAAAAAAAATCGTGCTTCTAAGGTTTTTTTGCTATTTGAAATGACTTTGGGCTAGTACAACTGTATGTCCTGACTACAGCTTGCCCAAAGTACTACCTGGAAAAATTCAATTTCTTTGCACCCTGCAGGTAGCAGTTTTGTTTATTCATACACTTGCTTTGTTATTAAATTTGAAAACAGCTTCTGGTTGAGAAATTGACGAAGAATTAGCAGTTTGGTCCATTGCAGTGTAACTGCATGTCCTGAATATGAGCTTACAGTACTCTACCTTCCGCTTTTAAAATAACTTAGTGGTTTATTCTCAAAAAATGATGCATGTAGCTGTATTAATTAATAATAATTATTATTAATTGTAATTTGCAGTCTTTGAGTCCTTACAAAGTATCAATATTCTTCAAGTAGCACCAGGCTACTGTAGTTTATGACAAACAGGAACCTATTTTAACCTTAACTATTTTTTAAATTTCCAAGAAACAGCAAATAACAATTACAAGATGTAATCAGTTGCTTCTAACTTGGAAAAAATGAATTCTTATCAGTGGTTTTCATGTTATGTTTGTATCAATATAAGAAAAATAATTATTTACAATAACATTACAAGACATAATTAAGTAAACAAAATGTTGAAATTCAATGTGTGGTCAGAGAGCAGACTCTGAGGCCTTATCAGGGTAAATTCCAACAAGCGACGCAGCCCAAAAGGTAGCGACAGCACATAAATAAAATGAAAACAAACAACAGTTTTTTTTTGGAAATACTGAAATTACAACAAGGACAAGCCATCTTACTTCAATTCAAGTACCGACAGCGATGGGAAGTGCGATAAAACAGCAATACTGGGACATTTTCAAATTTAGACAAGCGACACAGGATTCTCCCCCCCCCCCCCCTGGCAGGGCCTCAACTCCGCTTTGGCTAGTGAACATAATTAACTTTTACTACCCCATGACTGGTCAAATGGAACTATGGAGGGGCACAAATTTACAAGTGCAGAGCAAACCCTAATTATGCGGTCTATGATCAGAACCTGTGCCTCAGGCAATCCATTAGGGTTGCCCCTTAGGAAATCTGTGGTAAGGGTTCCCTCTAAAATTGTATATTTTCGGCGCAACAGTCCAATGACTCTTTCGACATGTATGCGTACACTGGCAATTCCTCTTGTCTTCTTGACATCTACAGGGTCCAGCTGGGACTTCCCCTTAGTGAACGCCAGAATGACCAGTTTCGCCTGTTTTAGTCCCACACTCTCATTGACAGTAAAGCCCCTGTCTGCCATGACCATATCCCCAGGCAAGAGTTTTTCAAGGAATCCACAGTTTTCTGTAAGAAACTTATCAGAGGTTCTTCCTCCCCATGCTTCAGAGACAAATGAAACAGTCCCTTGAGGTGTGATTCCAATTAAAATTTTGATGGTGTTGTGATGTTTGTAAGAGCTAAATGTCTGTGCTCTTGCCATTAAATTTGTGGGCTTTTCAATAAATACCTCAAAACAATCAATTATTACTGTTCCCTTGTTTCCAAACGCATATTTGAAGCACATTGGCATTGTTTTCCAAAGATTTTCCCTCTCTGGCCAGTGAATGAGTGGACTCAATCTGTTGTCCATGGCATTGATCCATGACCAAAAGATCCGAGAAACAGTAGGCACTGATACCATGAATCGGTAAGCCAGATCTTGAAAAGGCACATTGAGACGGAGTTTCATTAAAACTATCACAAATTCCTGAAAAGGATCCAGCGACTGTGAGCGACGATTCAAGTGCGGCGCAACATGATTCAATGTTGTTAAAAGAACTTGGTAGGATGGCAATCCTGTGTAAAAGCGCACTTTATCATTGGATTTAAAATACTCCCTGTCCGGTGCTTGGTAAATGGGCTTAAAAAACATGTATTCGAACTCTTCAGTTTGTGTTGCAGCGTCTTTTGAAGACTTGACATCATGAACAAATTCTTCTGTTCCTTTGCTCGTAGCTCCACTACACGATGCCTCCTGTTGCTCTATTAACATAGCTTCCGCAGTATCAGCATTACCAGCTTCTGTACTCGTACTCGCCTCGGAGAAAGGGATATTAACTACACGATTGCCGCTTTGATTAAGATGCTTCTTTTTCTCAGCAACTTCGGCTTCTTGTTGCTCAATGTTTCGCTTCCGGCGTTCTTTTGCTCTTTCAGCTCTTTCCCCTGCAGCCTTCTGTTGTTGTTCTTTCTGTTCGGATTCCTTGTATTCTTTTTTACTGAGGTTTAAAGTGGGAACCCAGTCAATATTGTGCTTGTCCCAGGGAGGTGCAGGCTTCCCTGAAACAAAATGACAACCACAAACACGCTTGCTTTCAAAGACATTCTTTGCTTCGGTGTCGCCTCGACTCACCGCAGAAATCCATCGATTTCTTCTCTCCCTCGTTAATTCTTCCCATTCCTCGCCTTGATTTGTCACAATCTTCGGTATTTTGCTAAAATTTATCTTGTGCTTGCCACTTTTGCTCCCACAACCAACTACAATACAGTGGACCATCTCGAACTATCACATTCACGTCTCTTTGCTTCTTAGATTGTTTACACTCGAGGGACACAAAGATGGTGGATAGCAACCATTGCTATGGCCAGTGTCACGTGAGTGAAAACCAAGAATTGATGGTGAACGTCAAGAGAAGACTGCTAAACAGTACACCTCACAGATCTTTGCCATAATCCAAACCATCGATCCCAAACATCTGACCGCAACCTCAACACTCAGTGTAAAGGCGCTTCGGGATAAATGGCTTTCACCCCTGGAAAAGCAGCGACGACCTGGCACCTGCAAAACATATCTCGGATCTCTGTCAAAGTTTCTTCGCTTTTAATGGTTGAAAATTCCAGCAACATCCTAAAGAGCCAAGAGGATGCTCGGAAAGTGAAAGAACAGGTCTTGAAATGGATGAGTTCTTACAACGCACCCATAGCCCAAAGAAGATGGGAAAAACAACTTGAAGACCTGGAAAAGCTCGTCACGCCTAAAGACATCCAAGCGTTTGATAAGTCAGATCTGGTACGAAACGCAATCTCCACTCTTGGCCAGTGCATGGGGATGTGAAGAGAAAACATCCAGCCCACACAAGCTGAATATTGCCTTGTCTGAGACTACCTACTTACAACCATCTGCATAAACAACGCTTGTCGATCTGGGCCGTTATCAAGCATGACGCTTGGCGAGTTGAGAAAGGCAAAGAATGAGGGCAATCAGCTCGTTGTTGATGTACTAAAACACAAAACAATGAAATACCATGGCCCGGCCACTGTTGTTTTGAGTTCGTCCGTCCAAAAATGGCTCCTAGCCTTTGTTTCTTTCATGCACCACCGTTTGATGGGCGTAACCAGGGAAAATGAAGATTGTGTTTTCGTAAGCTGGTCAGCGAAAGCTATGACATCGTCCATGATAACAGCACAGATCAACTCCTTCTGGCAAAGGTCCACTGGCAAAGCTGAGCATGTGAGTGCAACGTCTTTCAGAAAGGCCGCTGTTTCTGCTGTCCACAGTGACCACGCCCACTTAAAGAACAACTTAGCAGACCTTATGAGCCATAATCCAAAGACGGCAGAGAAGTTTTACCTGATCAGACAGAAAAGAAAAATCAGAATCACTTCAAATTATTTTCCAAGGTTCGCCAAGCCCATCCAACGATGAAACTGAAAATGACAAGACGCCCAAAGAACAACCAGGAGAATCAGAAAGCCAAGGAGAAGGGAGTTCAAACTGGCACGTGTGGAGTAAAGAAGAGGATGAGGCAATTCGCGAGTGTTTCATGACCAACATTGGGAGAAAGCACATTACAATCGAAGAAACATGACTAAAAATAAAGGATCATCCTATTCTCAAGGATATTATGGTGACGAAAGTTTGTGACGAAGTACGCTCACTGTTTGGAGCAGGAACTGATGACCAATCTATTCAACTTCCTACTGAAGAAGAAACTGTGGACCAAAAACTAGAGAGATTTACGCAGAAAGAAGAGAATGCAGAAAAGACATTAACACTTTTCACAGCAAGTTCTTGTAGAGGTGGGGCATTCTCAGATGAGCAGACTAACGCACTCGTAACTCTCTTTGAAGATTTGGTCAGGACAACTGCAGTCATCGAGTGAGCATCAGTTATGAAGCGCCTTGGCGAAAACCTTGCTGCGAAAGCCGTTCTTGACAGATTCATGCCTCTTCAAATCTGTGACAAGATAAGGACAGAAAGAAGAAGATTTAGAAAGCTATCCACGAAGTAGTCATACCGGAACAATTCCTTGTGACTTTCTTCAGGTATTGTCTAGCAAGAGACTTTTCTTTTATTAGAGCTGCAGCATTACCTTTATGTTCTTCTCAAGAGGAATACTGGCAGTCGTTGTTGTTTGGTTATTTTTGAGACCCATAACGTAAGTCTTCAAATTAACACTTAACACTCTTCATGGTTTTCTTCAAGTTCTCTGCAGTTTTAGTGTCTCCTTTTATTGGAGCAACGCTAAAGTTTTTATTTGCCAGAGAAGATTGCTGTTAGACATGTTAGTGAAGGACACGCGTTTCGTAAAGTTAAAAAGTTAGCAAACCGATTTGACGTCTTTTCATCGTCTAAGTTTTGCATAGTGTTTTGATTTGCACTGGAACCTTCAACAACAATTATTGAAACAGAGTTGTTCAGTGAAGTTTTTCTTTTTCTGAAAGGTTTACTATTGTTGTAAAGAACTTCCACTGCGTTTATGTTGATTGCATGTCATGGCGTTTGACATTTTTACTGGGATTAAAACTCCTACAATCTGCAAAAGTTTTTTTTTTGTTTCATTGAATAACAGATATATAAATCAGCACTTGATAGGGTACCATAGTCTGCTGGGCTTTTACAAAATTAGAAATATTTTTACTTTGTCGTCTCTCTGCATGGCGCAAAACGAAAATTTCAAGTTATTTTGGTCAACTTCAAAGATTATTTCCTCATAAACTAATAGGGAGATCCTAGCTTAATGCCCGACACTATTTGTTAGCCTATCAAGTGCTGAAAGATACGGTAGGGTTTGTGTGGTTGTAGAAGATGATGTGAAGCAAGGTAACTCAGCGAAGTGAGCATTGATAGTTTTGAGTTTAAAGCTTCTCACGTGCTAAACAAATTCCACATTTTATGACCATTTCAGAGATATATGGTTTGCTTGAGTTTAACCAAAAATTATGCGTAAATGAACAGGGAAAAACTGAAACCACCTCTCTAGATCATCAGTAACCTCAAAAATTTGAATCATGATGCGATCAGCTGCATATGCAGGGTTTTACCCAATATTACCCAGAATACGTAAAAACCGTTTCTATCACAATTCGTTGCCTGATTACTCTCTGAGTGGTCCTGGGGTAGTTACCCTTAAGTAATTGACGTGTAAACGGCGTAGGTTCCCAGATACAAACAGGTATACAATTTGAAGTTGTTTTCTATTCAGAAATCGAGATAACAGAAATCATTTAGAAGAAGGCGAACTAGATTTTCAAGATGCATCACGAGATCTTGTGTGCCATACTTGATGTACTTATGTTGGTCACATACTGTGTGAACAATGCCCATTGGACTTTAAAGGGAATGCGTTCTGTGTATGCCCTTTTGGGGTGAGGGATGCCGGCAAATGGAGAAAGACCTCAGAGGGCGTGGCCGATAAGGAGAAATCTCTGTTTTAAGAAAGAGCACAATATTCTTGTGTGCATGTTTAAGATAAGCAACGCGATTATTTCAAGCAAGTGCGTGTTTATTTTGGAGGCGTAATATTTTCTGTGCACATAGCAATTTAGACAATCCACATTAACAGATCTCCGCGAAAAAAAGATCTCCGTGAAAAGTGGGAACACAATCTCCGTTTGAATTGTGCAAGGCGACCTAACACGACACACAATGCCACAAATTAGTCTAAATTACAGCACTTGAAGGTGAAGGATAAGGGTGGATTTTTTGGCATGTGCCCAGAACAACAAAAGGAAGATGATGATGAAGTGCATCGTTATCAGTTAGCTACATTGTATGACCAGTGTAAGTAACGCAACACAACACATACACAACTAAAAGGAGGAACGAAATGACGTAGAAACTTAAAACTAAAAATG
Source organism: Orbicella franksi (assembly GCF_964199315.1). NCBI lineage: Eukaryota > Metazoa > Cnidaria > Anthozoa > Scleractinia > Merulinidae > Orbicella > Orbicella franksi. Next base: position 8,714,794 of record NC_138154.1, read on the forward strand.
AAAATGTCGTAACTTTGCGTCATTAGATGCTATGTGGGCCACGCCTGACACGCAGAGGAAGGTATCACGATCGTCGGTTTGATAATCCTCATAGAAATTTATTTTGTAGCCTTACAACTCTACCATTACATGCATTAGCTGTTAAATAACAAGGAAGCTTAGAATGCGAGAAATAGTTATTAACAATTAAATCTTATAGCAGCATTTTTTTCGCACCGTATCTTTTTTTCTGTCACTTAAAAGAAATGGCTTATGCAGGCTATTAAAGAAAGGAGATTTATTCACCCCACAGGGGAATAAATGGTTTTATGCATCTGGTTAGTGCCAGTCTCCCAGCAAAGGGTTGGGGGGACATCTGGGTCCTTGGAAAACCTATATTTAAGCAGACGAGGCCAGGCTACTGTTCTCTTTTCCCAAACACTCGTGCTTTACACGCAGTTCGTAATTTCCCACCCACCCTCCCTTGGGATAGGGAAAATGGTATTTTTTGAATATTTGTGCGGGTACTCCCCCACCTTTGTTGGGAATGATTTTGATTGTTTAATGTTTCTCAGAGTAAAAGTTTATTGTTATAAAAATAAACGGCCACCTTGGTGGCCAAAAAATGGCAAATGATGTTTTTGTCAGTTCTTCCCAGCAAACCACGCACAGCCACTGCTGTAGTATTTAGACAACACTAGGCTCCGCACACCAAATTTGATAGAATACCTTCAAAACCGGAAGTTAACACTGTATGTGTTATTGAATAGTCGTCACAAAAATGTCTATATCTAAAAAACAAACCAATTGATTGCCTTGAAACTTTCGTGGTACCTTCTTAATACATATAGCTACCATCCCAATGAGTTTCAATACGATTCGTTAAATTGAAATACTGTAATAACAATTTCCCTTAGAGAGTGCAACCTTTGCGGACTTTTTCATTTCTTGAAACCTCTACTCGACCATGTTAAGTATATCAAAACGCTACAGAATTTTTTCTCGCCTTTTCTTCCAAACTAAAACTTCTGTGGAAGTTCCACGGCATATGTGCACTTTGTTGACGCTTTTCTATAACGCTGATAGCACATAATTCTGGATTTCTGGGATAAAAGCTAGGCAAATCCACGACTATGTTCCCTAACGTAACATTTTTTGTTCATTTCACCTCTTACTCAGCCCAACGAAAGGTAAATTCAACGATCTTCATACCAATAAAAGAGGACACTAATAGCTTTCAAACAATACCAAAATTATTGAAGGAAATTAAATTTTAAACTATAAGGCTAAAATTGAAAAAATGTTACGTTAGGGAGCAACGATGAATCTAAGAATGAATGAATGAATGAATGAATGCACGAATGAATACTTTATTGAACCTTCCCTATGGTGCTTTTCAGGAACAATAATAATTATAACGTAATAATTTACATAGTTATTTAAATTGAATGTTCTATTCCATGTGGGAAAAACCAGAAAAAGAGTTATTGAACCTTGTGTTTATTTTAAAATCTTGCAAAACGTTTCAATGACTATTTAATAAATAATTTTTTCTTGTTTATGCAGTCTTGGCCTTTTTCTCAAGTGCCAAGTGTAAATTCTCTAAGAGTTCAAACAACAAATGACAAACTAATTAATTATATGCTAGCCATATAGTGTAATAAATACAGTTTTCTGAAACGTGTCCTCATAAATATCAGGTTTTGCTGCAGCTCAAACCTTAACAATAAACCATTTAAAAACACTTGTTTGAGTTCAGATGTTAGCTTTCACAAGAACAAGTCGGATCAATATCAGCAGCTGGGCAAAGTCCCTTACGTAAAAAACTTACTAAAATTACTTAAAAGTCCCCTATGTAACTACAACAATTTAAACTGTTACAATTACTGTCCGAACCCCCTATACAGTTCTGTTGTCCTAAAAGTTCCAACTTCCAACTTCCCTTATAATTCTTAAAATTTTTCAAGATTCTTAAATGTCTTAGAGGTTCGAACTTTAAGAGTCCTAAAAGTTCGAACTTTAAACGTCCTTAAAGTTCGAACTTTAAGAGTCCTTAAAGTTCGAATTTTAACAGTCCTTAAAGTTCGAACTTTTAGAGTCCTTAAAGTTCGAAATTTAAGAGTCCTAAAAGTTTGAACTTTTAGAGGCCTTAAAGTTCGAACTTTAAGAGTCCTAAAAGTTCGAACTTTTAGAGTCCTTATCAAACTTTTAGAGTCCTTAAAGTTCGAACTTTAAGAGTCCTAAAAGTTCGAACTTTTAGAGTCCTTAAAGTTCGAACTTTAAGAGTCCTAAAAGTTCGAACTTTTAGAGTCCTTAAAGTTCGAACTTTTAGAGTCCTTAAAGTTCGAACTTTAAGAGTCCTAAAAGTTCGAACTTTTAGAGTCCTTAAAGTTCAAACTTTAACAGTCCTTAAAGTTCGAATTTTAACAGTCCTTAAAGTTCGAATTTTAACAGTCCTTAAAGTTCGAACTTTTAGAGTCCTTAAATAAAGTTCGAACTTTAAGAGTCCTAAAAGTTCGAACTTTAAGAGTAATAAAAGTTCGCACTTTAAGAGGACTAAAAGGACTAAACTTGTTCTATATATCAGCACCGCTAGGACTCTTCAAAGTTGTGGAAGGTATAGCAACTAAAAATGGCTCTTAAAGATATGATTCAGGCTAGTGTTCTGAAGTCAATCGGTGTAGTTGAAGATCTGACTCAGTTAAATCTGACTGGCGGGTTCAATCACAAACGTATGCTTCCTTTCTCCCTCACCTCCCCCCGGCACCACCTGTCCTCGCCCAAAATAAAAAATTGACTTCTAATAGTGGGTCATTTTGTAATTCAGGCACTCCGTTTGTGTTAAACTAAGTCAATATGGTGGTGTATCAGCAAAGCGTGTAACAGGAGGTGAAACTGTTTATTTAACTCAGCAATAAACAACATATATATCAATGATTACAAGTTTATTCTTTCGCCGATTTATACAGCAATGATTCGATGTTTTTGAAATACAGATGCAATGATTGCAATGGCCAACCTGTTAAACTATCAACTTCATACAACTTTAAAAGTTTCTTAATGCAATACTTGTAACAAAACTAAATCGACTGTCTTAAACTCCTACATGGATTCGCATTTTGGTAAAAATATTGACCCATTAATCATCTACATATCATTGATAACTAAGGTAACTAAGGTAATTGTGTAGTAATAAAGTAGTTTCAAAAAGGTCAAAAAAGATTCTTTTCATTCAGTGGTGAAATGCTAAAAGTTCTATTTGTTTTATTTTTATTTGTTCATTTATTTATTTAACCAGCATTGGCTCTAAAATTTCCATTTTGACCATTATTTGTTCCAAGCTGCGGGTTAGCAGGCGTTGGCTTATTTCCAACTGTTTCCCCTCAGCCAGTTTAGCGTTGTGTACAACGTGGATGGACTGGTTACCGTTTGCTGTTTCCATGATGAAGCTATGATAATAAAGCAGTGTTCTCAGAAAAAACATGTTTAGTAGCAAGACATTGAGCTTAGTTTTTCTTATCAAATATGATTGTATCGTATGTAACACCCATAATGAAATGGCAGCTATACCCATAATGTATAAAATATCGAGCTCATAATTTTCAGTAGAATTCCGACTACATTTCCGTTAGAAAACGATTTCCAATAATCTTCAAGCCGCAGCAAAATCCCGCAGACTGAAATGGTTTTTGAATCTTACAGTTGTTCTCCCGGGCTCACTGTTTCAGTGGTAAAGATTTAGGTTTTAAGTTGCATAATGGTTTGGTAACTTTATTTATTAGTAGTGTTTGCAATCAATTTATCGAGTGGTAACTTAATAATTACATCTTCCAAGCATTAGAAAACCAGAAAACGTTATTATGTGGACTCCTTCCATTCACTGCACGCTTACAGAACGGCTGTTAGAAAACGTGTTCAGCCAATTGGATTGTAGCATTTGGAAGTATACTATAAGAATTCTATTAATAACCAATGGTGCATACCTTAAATCAAGGTGGATGGATTCAACGCCTTGAACATATTGCAGGGCAAGGAAGTCGTCTTTGGCAAACAGTCTCCATTTTCGTTCCCACTTCTCAAAGAGGGGCGAACAAATAATTTGGCTGCGCAATGGAGTGGGTAATCGCCACTTAAATACGCCAATGACTCCAGTCCCTTTACTTTTAATGTTGAGGGACATCTAAAGGAAGATGACATTGCGTTAAAGATTATTACTTTCCATTCCAAACCACTACTTATATTAAACAGTTACTCGGACATTAAATCCAAGCAGGATAAGATCAAGCTAAGAAACTGAATCCCAAGGTGATCCTCTTTCTTTTTTGGAAATCGTACCCGCGTGTTTGTTTTCTTGTAGTATTTGATGTTTGGTTGGCCTATAGCCTAGTTACGTCCCCGATATCAAGAATTTGTTGATATTTCATCTGAGAACACTTTGATATTATAATAATTAAAAAGTGCAAGTCATAAAGGGTATTGTTATTAGTCTTAATAATGTTTTAGCAGAGAAAATCAGTTACCTTTTCCAAGGATTCCCAGAGCAAGTTTGCCCGATCTTTCTCCAAAAGGGAAAAGTGGCGCATTTGGTTGTTGGCGATATGGTCATGTAATTGCCCTCTTCTTAGCGCTTGACCACATCCTTTGACTTGGCAGATCGTCATCACGGCATCGCAAGTCATGGTGTGAGAAGGTATCAGACAACTTCAGGAAAGAAACAGAAGTATGTTGCTCTATCAATTATTGGAGCTTAGAATGCTTCGAGGTAACTGTAAAACTCGTAATCGAGTACCATTTGCGCTACGCAAATTATTTTTGGCCTGCATAATATATTACGTTTTACCATTTTCTATTATTTTTTGGGTATCCTTTAAAATTAACATTCTAACGCGCAACAGTTTCAGTAACACTCCAACTAGCGCGAGACAAGACGGGGACAAGAGCGCGCGCACGAAGCGTGAGAACGAGCGCCAAGCGCGAGGTGTACTGCAGGCTATACTCTAACAAACTATATATGAGTAAAAAATTTAATAAATGACGTTTACGACAGAAATATAATCCTGGATATAATGCTAGGAATTATCAGGAGCCGGTACCGAATGACGCGGAAAGAGCACCTTTTCGATCACATGCATGAGCGGTAGCGAGCAAAGCGATCAGGCAGGAATGAGTCTGGTGAAGAGGCACCCAAAAAGTTACTGTCTCGCCTCGCGGCTTCCTCTCTAGATTTCGCGCTGCGTAAATGCTAAAACATGGAATTAAAACGACTGTTGGCTTTTCATACAACGAATTCGTTCTGACCGGTGGTTCGAATGATGTCACTAAGGTGTCAAAAATTCCTTGACACCTTCACTGAATGATTCGATACTTTCGAGAGTGTCTAAACTTTGTAATTTTTAAATCTCAAGAAACAGTAAATAAACTGTCTGCATTCGCGCACCGAATCTCTGCAATTTTCATTCCAAACGTTGTCAAAACTCGTTCAATGTTATTTGCTCTTGTGCGGACAAATGACAATAATTGTTCCACTGAAGGACCTGAAGCTGCATGTGGTGAGGTGGAAGCTAAGCTTATATCAACTTATTTTAAAACTGTTTTGATTCCTTTGTTGTACGCTCGCTCCGCATCCCGATTTGAGGCAATTTCAGATGGTTTAATTAAAGCCTTGCTTCGTTTTCGCAGCAGTGAAATTCACACCTTTAGCAAAGGGCCAAAGGTTATATTACGTAACCTCATCAAAATTTCTGCGTCCCGTTGACCTCATGGATAGTTCAATGATAATCTAACAGAAAGCAAAAAAAACCAGAAACATTTTCAAACAGGATTGAAACTCCCTGTTTGCTAATACTGATGGTTTTCTGACTTTTGTTTTACGCCCGGATTTACGCCGCGAGAGCGAAAAACAATATTCGGAAATCTGCTCCACTGGGGTGAGAGCTATGAAACAAGCGCGATTCCAGATTGCGCGAGACAGTAAGGGAAAATCATAAAACAAAATAGTAGGATAATATACCATGAAAAAAAATGAGCACTGTATTGCCCTTATTACACAGCTTTCCCTGGAGAAAGTCATGTCATGAAATTGTTTGCGATTTGAGACCAAGTCATCAACATGTAAGTGAGAATGAAAAGTTGCAGACTGATAGCTCGTTTTAGTAAACAATGAAAATGATGAATTACGCTTAGTACTCAACGTACCTCTTAACCATTTCACTGCACTTTAAGGGACAAGCAATTTCCCTAAGTGCGCACTCGGAGTCCTTATGAACAGCCTGTTCTCTTCTCTGTAGCTTCTCGCCGCATTCGCAATCGATTTCCACCATAGGACACACTTGGACGTGGTTTCCCTGATCGATGCGTCTTAATGTTTCGCGACAAAGATCGCACGTAACATCTGTTGAAGTACAGCTTTCCACATGTCTCAGTGCAGTGTCCAGTGGGAACTTTTCCGAGCAGGCGCTGCATTCCCCCTCTTTTGTACTGAGCACGTTCAACGCGAAATGGTTCTTACAGAAAGTACGGACGGGCTGTCGACACAACTGACAGAGCACAGGGCCGCTCGCCTCTTGTATAATTTTTTTTACGCAGCATCCACAAAATGTGTGCCCACAGGGTGTTGCGATTTGCGCATCGATTATTGGGTTATAACTGCAATATAAATCAGAAGGGCCACATTGTGAAATCTTCAAACTGGTAGAAATGGACAAAGAAAAGAAATTATGTTACGACATTATAGCAATGGTATGTTTTCCTACCAAACATTACAAAGCAATTCCTGTGGAAGATCTTCGCTAAACCGTACATAATCGAACACTTGCTTGGATGGCATGGTAAAGCTCATCATGGCCCATCCTGTCTCCGACAACTTGTGTGCAACTGACTTGTGTGTAGCCTGCGAAGGCTGTCTTCGGCGGAGACAAGCGACAGCCGGAAATAGGTCTACGTTTGCAGGCTAATGACGTTGCACGAGCCGATCTCGGTTCCAGTCGCCTGCGCCAAAAAATGAATCAAAATTTAAACCACGGGTCCTTTGGATGGAACACACTAGAGAAGGGATTTATGAAATAATTTACAAGTATATTGGTGACATGTCAATGGGCCAAAATCCCGACAAAGACTATAGCTTCCTACAGAGATTCTCTTTGGGCTCGTCACAAATTTCTCCATCTCACTCCCTGAGAAAAAAGGAATGGGAATCAAAGAGCCCCTCCCAGGGGTTTTAGGGAACAAGAGAACTGGGACAGTTATTTTTTGGGAACAGGGGATATTTTCAAATTATTTTCAGGGAACAAGGGAACTCTTGAGTAGATTGTTGGGAACAAGGGAACACCGATCTACTTTCAATAAAATATTCTTTTTAACTTTCCGAGCCCCTAAAATATAAAATATCTTACGTTCTTGAGTGTCAGGCGAAATTATTTTCGAGATGATTATTGTTACGAGCTCGTGAGAATGTTTGTTTCAACATTCACGGGCGCAGTCTATGTCGCACAGCTTCATTTCAACTTCATCAGCGTAAAGGGTCTTCTATACAGTTAAGTTCTACGCTTCTTTATGGGATACTGTCGTTGAACAATGTGGTCTATGTGTCTGCACACGACGATAATGGAGGGATATACAAACTTACCTTTAACTGATCATGACAAAAGGTGGCTCGGCTGAGAAGATAGTGAGTAATGGTGGTTTACTCTGCAACAATGCACACAGTTTAACCACCTTCAATGACAACTCCTTTGAATTAAGTGACACTGGAGACTCGTATATCAAGGCTTATAAACCTACAGCAGAGCAATGTTCTGTTGTAGTTGGCAATAGAAAAGACAGAAGAGATGGAAGTAAAGCCCAGTTTTCCCAGCCAATAGGCATCTGCTTTGATTATGACACTCTCAGTTTACCGTCGACACCTCAACAGGTACCCTCCGCATGACAAGCAGGGTCACTAGTTTGGAAGACTATTGGAAGCATTTGCATCTGTTTGGAGAGACATTTGGACTTCACACAAAGACTAGCACCTCGGTCATAGTGGAAATCCCCCAGGCAATCAAGAGGCTACAGCAAGTTTACTCCTTTGACAAAAATTGTGTTGATGCAGTTATGATCCTTATTGGTACCACAGCTGTGACACAAGGCCCTCAACGAACAACTGTTTCGTCTGTTGTCATGGAAGATGAAAGAAGGATCCTGAAGTCTCTGCGTGACATCAAGGACCTGCTTAATCATTTTACTCCAAGCCTTACCACCAAATTTAGCATCAAAAGTCTTATAACGCTTGTGCCCCTACAGCTTGAATTCGATTACAGATTAAACAGGGCAATCAAAGAACGGTTTAAGAGGCAAAGTTTTACACCATTTGCTTACTTCACAGCTCCCAAGTCCAGGTTTTCACCACCACATATTACAATGATTTACCCAAGCTATGCCCTCCAAAGGCACACAAACTATCTGAAAAGCAGGTGAAATGAGGAACTGGAGAGCAATGTATGGTCAGAGTGTCCTCCAGAAAACAGTGCAAAAAATGACAACAAAGGACAATCCAGAAACTCTGCCCATAAATTTGTATGCAGCTGACTCTCTGACTGTACAGCCCCTAGATTTCATAGTGCTGAGAGGAGCAGCAGCAGTTCCAGTGCTGCATAGGGACACAACAGAGACTTTTTACAAACTAAGGCAGATTGTCGGTGTTAATTAAAGCTGATTCCATCAATACTCGTCAATTGTTCATAATGGCTTGTCTGCAAGAGAATGTGAGTGTTGGCATGAAAAGGGTGAAAACTAAAGTGTTTATACAAGATCCTTTCAATCCAATGCTTTTCACGGAAGATGCAGAGAGATATGTCGATGTGAGCAACATTGTTTGTGCCCTAACCTGCTATAACTACCGTAAAGATGCCTTAGAGGTTGAAGAAGATGATCTTATCCTTCTCCTTGATGCGCCTCACCACACCAATGAAGTCGTCACTGTTACAGAAGGAAGGGATTTTTTTCTCAAAGGATTAGTTCAATTGAGATTCGATGGATTTAGGAAATTGAAATTTGAAGTGAATAATTTGCAGATTTACGCTGAACACTTCTATTGGCCAACCCGAGGCTCTTTTTGGGAGGATCATCTGTCCAGAGGCGATCCCCACCCATTTTTCATTTATCTCGACAATTACCTTATAACATTAATTCAATTTCCAATATGGCGGTAATATAAAAGTAACATTTTTTGCGCTTGAGGCGTTATCATTTACCTAAGCAAATAGGCACAAAACAATATTTCGTTACACTTAAGCTCATACACCATGATAAACAAAAATTTGTATGTGTGATTAATGGAATAAATGGCAATTGCCGCTGAGCAAAGTGAAAATATTCCTGAAAAAGTACACAATCATCAAATTCTTATTTTAGTATTTCTTTTCTAGTGATATAATTGTACCTGTAAATTAGCCGGTGAACTACGGCAGTGTACCGCCATAGCTATATCTTCACATTATACAGGAGTACACGTTCCTCAGATCTGCATTATAAACTAGCTTTGTATAGACCGCCGTTTCTCAGATAAGATAGCTGATTCGGGGAAATTAACTCAATTAGGGATTAGCCCAGAACAACTCGCTAGGCTGTGGGAATGAAACTTGTCACGGGGTGCAATTTACTTTACTGGATCTGCAACACCTGGAATACGGACACTTCTGGAACATGATCTCCACGGGTTTACTCTTCTTTTCAGATCCCGAGATAAGTGAATTGCAACCCGTGACAAGTTTCTTCCCCAGAACCTGAGCTAATTCCCAGCCCCCGACTCAACTACCTAAGTTTCCAGGCAGGGTCTCTCTAAAATCATCTCCCTCATTAATTGACAACAGAAGCCGTAGTTAACTTGATTAACCCAATCCATAGATCCCTCGGAAAAACTTCATTAAGAACAAGCCTCTTAAGATTTATGATTTTCGTGACCTGATTCAGGATGGACGTGCATCAGTGGAACAGGGGATATGGTTATTTCTCAATCATTTTGAGCTTTCGAGTTCTTAAAATTTTGGTAAATCTCAGCCTCAACGTTCTTATAAAAAAGGTTCTTATAAAAAAAAGAGTGTACTCTAAAAGGGCAAGTGGAATAATTGGTTTATTCTTGAAAACCGCCCAATACATTAAAAGAAACCAAGATAATATATAAATAACAAGCCTATCCCCCAAACTGTCGTTAACACAGAGTTCCATCCATGGCAGAAAAACCTACTGCAGACCGACCAAGTGTAAGTTGCTATTCGGATTGTAAGCCTGCGTTTAGATCCCGGAAACACGTGGATTAAGATAAATGACGCTTGGACGAATATGTGTGTTTAAATATCCGATCTAAAATGTATTAAAGATAATACAGAAAATTTTCAATGTGTTCATCACTTACTAATTAGGGGTTAAGCGACGAAATTTTCTTTTTGAAAGAGAAGTGGTTAGCTTATAATTTCACCTTGTCGTAGCAGTACACTTGCAGGCAGACAGGTCATGGGGACTAGAAAATTCACGGCTTAAACCAGGCCGGGATATTGTTTTCTATAAATCAAATTTTCCAATTATATTGTAAATCAGTAGTATGTAAATCGCAGTGAATGATGACTGTAAGAGTCATCCTCTCTCATAACTTGAAGTTTTGCTATGTACGGAAAGACCAGAACTTCAATTTGGTCATCACAAGTGTGTGGTCATGTTGACCAAGCGCAGAAACTGTTTTTCTTGTTGCATTTAGATGTAATGGTGTCTGGCTCCACAATTCCAAGGAAACTTGATTTTTAATCAGTTTGTTTGCTCAGTTGCGGTTGCAAGTGCCACTATAGACACCTTTGTAAAGATGGCAACTTTTCATGTAAATACAACGGGTTTCAAGTATTATATATTTAACGGAGATTATGCGTGATTTAGATTGTTGAAATTGATAACACACAAGTTCATCAGCTAAATTGCTTTACGCGATTTGCATCGCTTCCGAAAACCCTTACCCTATTTACGACCTGACCGTTAATTCAATGCCTTATTTATGAGCGGCTCGCGCACTCGCTTAAACATGATTTATGAAGAGCTTTTGAGGATGGTCCTATCCACAATGATGAAAAATTAGCTTCCACTGGAAGAAAAGAAAAATACCCAGTTTAGACTAAAATGCTAAAACGAATGCTATTTGAGACTAAATGACCAAAACGTTAACGGATGAAACCACACATACCTATACGAGTAGTCTCTGGGCTATTTTTACAGTTTGAAAGCCACTAATTAACAATTATCCTGCGAAATCGCGCGGAATATCGCCTGATACTTAGCCGACGAGGCCGTAGCAATTTTATCCGGGCAGGAAAAAAACTCTTTTATTTACAGTTTTTTTGCTTGTTGCGGCGTACAAAATTACGTATATCGCAGGATATCTGTTATCTACGGATGACAGATATTGAGAGAATCATGACCATATTTGGACAGTTTTCCATTTTTTTGAATAATAATATAGGATAAACGCAAAGACAAAACATGGCTGCCCTTTACTTTGGTAATTCATAGCCTATCTACAACATTGCGCCCTCAGTTAGAGAGGGTGTAGGACTGGCAAGACGAAATAAATAAGCTAAGTTAGGCATTTCTTGCTCACAAAAAGACATCTACAAGTGGTCATATTGACTGTTTCAAAAAAAAAATAGTATAAAATATTATTCGATGTATTCTTTGGCGTTCGCAGATATATGGGATGTTCAGGTACGCCCATTCTGTGTTAAGAGGTCGAGGGTCTTTCTCACGGCCCTGGGAGTGCTTAGTTTTGTGTACAGTGCTTTCAGGATACCCGTTAAGACGGAGGACGCCCTATCTCCAGCACCAAATTATGACTATTGCACAACGCTGTTTAAAAATCACGTGTAACATCTGAACAATGACAAATCCTCCGTGAAGAAACACATTTCAAAGTGCCAAAACAAAGTTCACAAAGACATCGAAATCAAGACCATCGTACCAGATGACACTCGCTCATTAGATCATATCATCCATTTTAATTCATATTTGTACCTTATTAATATTCTCATGGATTTTTTTAACGATTTTATATCATTATACAGTAGTGTAAGGCCACAATTGAACTTTTGCCACTTTCCTTTGAAATGCTACTGAAAGACAACTTCCAACGATTATACAAATTTCCTTCTTTAACCATTTTACAGTAGTCACTTATATTACTTTTAGCCCCCACCCCTCTTCCTTCTTCCTCAACACTATCCGTTTCTATGATTGACTTTCATTTCCTACTCACTAAAAACGGCTAATCATTCTTGATTAAAGTTCCTCTCAAAAGGGCATGGAAGCGAGCCAGAACTTCAAGACCACGTGCAACCGCACCACTTGCTCGATCAATTAAATTATGGCATGGGCCACCGATAAAACGAAAAAAACTGGTGAATTCAAGCAATTCAAGTTGAAACGAGACTGACAGCCAAATGAACAAATATCGTTGAGCACACACTTACCAAACATACAGTGAGCCGGGTACGCTCTTACACAATCTTATCTCATTAAAAAATGTTCCTTCCTCAGGGTGTTATTAATCCTCACCATTTACACATTTGGTGTTTTTTGGATCAGCAGTCTAAAGTTGATAATATCGTGGAATGATTAGAATCAAATTAGTGAACACAGAATTTAGTCCCCTCCATTGCCTCCACATTTCTTCATTCAGAAAATCTTGAAGGTCCAACTGACGGATGCCCCTCTCCCGTTTAATGTGGTACTTCAGTTGACTCCATGCCGATTCCACCTCTTGCGTGTGAATGCCTGTGAGAGGATCCACAAAATGATTTTGGTGAACAACAACCTTATGCAAAGAAACGTTAGGTACGTGAAGCGGCAAGTTCCTATAGGCAGCCCAGTCATCTGAGTGAACCTCTGACCTCGGAAGAAGAACCCTTTGCAATATTTGAGTTAATGTCGCTCTATCTCGCCGTGGAACCACCTGGAAATAACCACGGCATGGGTTATACTCTGTTGAGATAACTCCAAAAACCCATACGTCGTCCCTTGGTCTTCGCCCTCGTTGATACTACAAGGAAACAATTAATACTCAAGATTATACGTGGGAAGTAGCACTTCTTTTGTCAACTTCACTGGGCATTACTGTAATGCTTAAAATTATTTATTAAATGATTAAAGGTTTAACTGGAAATACTGGTTTCAGTTGTGTTAAGGTTACATATGTAGCATGTACAAGACCCTGACTTACCTTGGATTTATGTTTAAACTGGCTTTCGTCGCATTTTACAACGTACACTCTACCCCCGAATGGAATAACGGGTCTATCTTGTAGATCTCTTCCACAATAATGCCGAAGTAATGCGTAGATGTTCCCGACAGTATTCTTCGACAGAGTGAGCATATTTGCAACAGTCGTATGTAGCTCACGAACGCTCCAGAAATACATACACAAGAGAATTTTTCCCAACGGGACTCTTGACAGCTCTCCAAAGAAACTTCCAGTTCGGAGAGATTTCTTACGTCGGCAGGTAGAGCACCTCCTATGTGAAAAAGAAGCAACACATGCATTTTAAAAATAAATGTCTGTTCTTTCAGGCCCTGATTACAACCATGGTGCTAGGGTACCTTAGGACTCCCGCCTTTCTTTTTCTCCTTTGGGGGAGGGTAGCTAGGGTAACCTTAGCTGCGCACCAGGTAGCCTGCGTAGCAGACGTTTTCAAAAAACGCACAACATTATTTTGTGCCATAAAAAGCAAGGTGACAATTCGCAACTCAAGATTATTTCAGTTTGGCTTTGGATAGAACATTGTCAAAATTTTCTTCGTAAAGTTTGTCGATCGTCACTGTCGCATTGGAGAATTGTTGATAGTTTTCAGTCAAATTTATGCCAAACTAAGGAAAATTAATTGTTTTGGCATCGTGACATCTTTGAAGTAATTCAGAGCTCTTTGAGTTTTAATGCCGTAGCATGCAAGTGGTCAGGAGGTGGTCATTTATGATGGCGTTACTTTCGAGTAATAATTTAACTTTTATTTCCGGAACAGCGTTACAATCAGAGTGGGACTCCCATCTCGATTACTAGTTTACTCTATGACACCCTCAAAAATAATCACGAATCGGGGATTGATGTATCATCAAAAAGTCTCACCCGAATTCACAAAGCGAGGAGGAGACTCCCTGTTGTAAGCTCGATTAACAGCCGCTGTTCGGGAAAGGAGCCCGCGCTCCTCCCCCGAAGGTACGTGTGCGGCCCGCTTCCGAAAACCCTTACCCATTTATGACCAAAATCTGCGATTTTCCATACCTTATTTATTTTTGACCTGACCAAAAATTTGATACCCTATTTATGATCTGACTCTTACGTAATTAGGGAAATGGCTTTATCTATCATGCGTAGCAGGCGTTAAACGGGGTAGAGGGCAAAGCGCAGATGGGAGAAGAAGGGCGTGATGAAGAAGTAGCTTCTTCTAAAAAAAACCGAATTGAAAACTAGAGTGCAAAAATCGATACCCTACTTATTAGCAAAATGGCGGCAAAATGGGTAAAATCGATACCCAATTTACGACCAAAACGGCTGAAAAACCGTACCCTTTGGGGCCGCACATACCTATATAGCCCATGTAAGGAAGTAGCCCCCCCCCCCCGGGGCTTTAGTACTGCAATTTTTTAAATAGAATACTAACCATAGATACCCATCCACGTGATCTTCATTCCTCTCAGTCAACTCCATTGCTCGATTGCATGGCCTGCATCTTAGTGGATTGGCCAGCAAATTGTGACCCTGCAACCATCGAATCAACTCTAAAATAGGACCGTTTGAAAGGGTCGTAATATCAATGAGGTTCATTGTTTGCCCAGTGCTGCGATATTGACAGTCTCGACGAATGGTCTCTAACACGGTACTTCCTGTAAAATCTCCAAATATGGTAATGATTCCAAACAACTCTGCACTGAAACATGAGTACCGTGGACCACGCGGCACATCGTATTGTCTTCCTTCGAATCGTTTAGTGTGGTGTACGCAGAAATTCCATAAGAATGTCGGACAAAGGTGGTCGAAAACCAAGAGCCAGGAATCTCTCCAGAACTTTTATACTTCTGAGATCAGATGATTCGAATAGTCACGTTCCTAGATCAGCAACGCTTAAGACACTCGAGGCAAGTGGACGAATAAAGGAGATTGAATTTAGCAATAATGCGACATCGCAGCACATCACTGAGTTGGTCATGAATGCCTTTGGTCAACTTAACCAATCAAACATTTCCAGGTACTAGAACTGAAGCTATAACATAAATATCACTTTTGGTCTTTACAACAAAGACTTAATCCTGAGATTTGTGTTGTATTGTTATCAATATCTTCTTTTTTAGGCTTGTCTTGTATAAGACTGTTGGAAACACATCCGTTTTAAGCCGGGCTGGTAGAGCTGGAAACATCTGCGGAGACACCCTCAAGTGTATTTATAAATCTCGCGCAAAGGTGTTCCTTCGCTTAGAGGACGGTAAGAACATCTAAATCGTAAGCGACGTAACATTGAGCATAAGAACTCGGTATCCTGTTCGGCTGTTAATGTAGCTGTCAAATCACACTTTTATTTTACAAGGTAGCATTATTGGTGATCATATTTGAACGCAGCTAAACGCTTTGACGAACGAGCCATCGATAAGATAATTGGTGTATCTTTGTGATTCAATGAAATGGAAATAAATGGCCTTTATTCTTTAAAGCGCTTCTGAAATATGTAACTGGAATATATATGTTAAGGTGGCTCCCTATAGTTTTACGATCGCACGCGCACTGGGGACGAAATTTCAAGCAATCTGCACGCGCTCGAAGGGAAACGTCAGTGTTTTTCTATATTTTATTACGTCAACATGAGCACAAAAAGCAAAACTGACAGTGAAATTTCTCGAGGTTCCTTCGGTGAAATTCCGTAAAATTTGGCAGACTGTTAATAAATATGTTACTTTAGTCGGAACTCGTTTTCCAGGGAAATCTATGTCCATTTTTTTAGCAGCGGTAAAAGACGTAAATCTGAAAAAATCTAAAAAACTGCCTTTACAAACCCTACTTTTTTCGTGTTTAAAATTTGTGTCCTGCTGGGTGCGATGTGCTGTGAAAATTTTGGAAGATTTCACCGAAGGAAATTTAAGAAAATCGCAAATAAAGCCTTAAAAACGGCAAAAAACACATTGATTTGGGCATTTATAATTTAAGACTTAAACCCAAAATTTTAACATAGACAGTACTAAAACACTATTTAATCATTGCTTATTACATTTGGCAAGTTTGAGAGGACTGGGTGAAAAACACAAATGCAAAAACAGCATTCAAAACATAACGCTTGTGCGTGCAACGCCATAAATGATTACCCTATGGAGCCACCTTAAGTGGTACGGTGCGCAAGAAAACCCACGCGTGACGCGTCGATTCATGAGTTATACATCGAGTTACGCATGATCTGTGTGACCATTTGATCTTATGCATGTAAAGCAATTGGATTTCATTTTTTTCACAGAAAGTGGAGATGGTGCAGGGCCAAGTAATCAAGAAGCCGGCCAAAGTCAAGTTAAAGGTTCGTTAGAGTTGTTTATTCTATTTCTAAACACTAATTTGAGCATCAACTTAAACAGTTGTCTATGAAGTATTTGCTGACCAATTTTAAGTGATATACATATATTACATAGTTTTTAAATTCTTGATGCACAGGAGGAAATGCAGCAACTCAACAAATTGAGATTGAGGATGATGATTCCAGTACTGCCCTAGCTCCACAATTCGGTATGGTGCTTGTATTTGTCCTGTTGGTCATACTAGTCATATTGATGTGGTTGTTTGAGTGATGGTCAGTGCATTGCGTTTCTTTGTTGTGTGACAGACAAATGGCATTCAGTACGTGAGAAGTCATGTTGATGGTTTTTTAGTGATAATCATGAAGCATTGCATCTAGAACCCAGACAGCTTTCACCCATACAAAAAGGTTGTGTGTGCTACGACTGCCTTCCGGAACAAAAACATCGTTTCATGACAGAACCCAATCAGATGCCGTATCCAAATTCGAAAGAATTGGAGCAATTTATTACAGGCAAATAACAAGTCTTAAAACTTCCATACAAGTCAACTGTTACATTGTACTTGTGTGTATCTTAATTGATAGTTGTGTTGCAATTACGAGATAAGGTTTTTAATTATATATTTACCTCACTCTTCAGATGATGACAGTGACGATGATTTAGGGACGCCAGTCTTCTCGTCCACTCCCACCCTAGTGCCCAAATGTACATGTAAATCTTCTATCGTGATAACATGTCTACTTATAAGCTCAAGTTGTAATATTTGGAAAAGGTATGTCTGATGTATAGGCATTTAATATATTAAGACTTCAGATCTTAAGCGTTACCATTTGTGATAATGAGAAGTGCTTCATTTCGGAAGCCTCATGCCAGGACAGAGAGGATAAGTTAGGGAGAGAGTATTGATTACAGCTGTAGTTGCAAGTTATTCAGTTATGGGCAATGATTTTTTTCAACTTTCTTTTCAAAGATTCTGTACAAAGGAAGGTGGAAAAGATTGTGGAGACATTTTATAGTAAGTCAAGATATAGTAAACAAGCACTATGACAGCTGAATGTATTAATGTTCTTGATATTCTTGACTTAATAATAATTTATTATTCTGGCATCAGCATTTGAAAGATAGATTTGAGAAAAA
Organism: Orbicella franksi; assembly: GCF_964199315.1. NCBI lineage: Eukaryota > Metazoa > Cnidaria > Anthozoa > Scleractinia > Merulinidae > Orbicella > Orbicella franksi. The sequence continues at coordinate 8,732,467 of NC_138154.1, forward strand.
ATTAAATGGGTACTCAATTGTATAGTGTTGGTCACAAAATAATTCCTATGTTAGAGTAAAAAGAAATAAATCAGCACCTTTCATATTTTGGGGTTTGATTTGTAGATTCAATCACTATCAGTGGTGCAGTGACGAAGGATGTTAATCAGAGTGCTGATCAGGCAACAGAAGGTAAATGTTGATGATCCTGACCAGTACTGTTAAGAAAAATATAACTTAAGTTAATTGATGTTTCATTAAAGACTGTGATGATATCAATATTGTGCCACAATCACACATAATTACAAGTGTCAAGAGACAACATGTATAATTACTCTGGTCACTAGTATAAATAAGTAATTAAGCCGTCATTCCTAAAAAATATCTCACGATCAGGCACTAAAGAAAATTATTATATGACCACCTCTGTAAGTGGGCAAGATGAACCGAATATCATGCTGTGATTAGCTTTGTCACGGTCATAAACACGCAAAAAAAAAAAAAGAACTTGGTCAATATCCAGTCATCTATCTCAACCTCCTGTTGGTCAATAACCCATATTTATCATCAAGGCTTCGGTCTGGGAAAAATTTTGAGGAGCCCAAAGTTACGTAATATTGATTAAATCACGATCAAGTGCCCATCATTAATACGCTCATCAATGAAAAAGCTTTTTTTTAAAAAATGCAGATAGACCAAGGAACTCACCAGAATTACAGCAAAGTACAGTCTTAACATTTTAAAACCTGTCTGTGGTTACAGTTACACAATGTGAAAATTTATGTTCAAAGATTAATGCACTTTAAATGACAATCCAATTACAATACACAGTACTGATTTAAATAATCACATTGATTTCCATTTTTAGTTGGAACTGTAGAAGAGGAGTGCAATCATCTGATAGGTGCTGAAGCAAGTGAGTTGATAAGTGCAATTTTTATCATCAATTTACAAGTCACTTTAAGTTAGGTTTTAAATTTTTGCAGTGAACCCAGGTGATGGCTCAGGTGAATCATGGTATTGCATCCTAACCCCTTTGCTGGCACTGCACTACACAAACATCTATTAAATAGAAAACTGGCCTAACAATTCTTCTGCACTCTAACAACAATGAGAGTCCTAGTACTAAACTGTGGTTTTGCACTCAGTGCATATTTGTCTCATTATTACAACTATACATACATTTCCTCAGATGAATCAGCAGGACCTGCATATGATGTGCAGCTCTTGACAAAGTTGATGGAAGCGTATAAAGTACCACAAAGGCTCCAGTTTCTCTGCCTTAATGCTCAGGAAGTAAGTGATAGCAAATTCACGTTATGATAATTATAGATTTGTCAAACAAGAACCTGAGGTATCGACTGTGAATGCATGTTCATGACACACCAAACTTTTTTGCTAATAGCACATAAGTGCATTAGTACACAAATTTTGAAAGTGAATATGAAGATCTAGAGGGTTTCATCTCGGACGGGGCTGCACCCCCTGCATCTCCCTCTAAATCTGCCTTAGAAGAATAAGCATGTGAAGTTTGCTTGGGCCTGAGTGGTACTCAAAAAAAGAACTATCTTATTTTATCCCATTAAGTTGTGATGACTGTTTGATTATGATTATTTAGAAGTATTTGCGGCAGGGCAGATTGCTTTAAGTGTGTACATATTTTATGCAAAGTAGGCCCAAGCGAGGGAGTGTAAACTAAATATCTGTCAAAAAGTTGTGTTATGATGTTATTAAGCTTAATTAGTGTTATAAAGTAAAAATCCCGGATTTAAAAAATACATGTATAAGAGTACAAATCCCCAAAACACGTAGAGGTATATGCGGGATATAATAATTTAACAGCAGAGTTTCTTATAATTTCTCAGATGAGGAGGCAGAGCCATGAAGATTGCACTCCACTAGTGCTTCTTCGATATATCCCAAGTGCAAAGGCCATTAGCATTATTAGGTGGGTATTAAAGATTTTTTTTAGGAATACAACATGTAGTACAACTAATGCAGCTATTTTCTTCATTTTCTTGATAAAAGACACTGTGTTTTCGTTATGACAGCTTGTCGTATCTTCTTGTTCACATGGTCATGCATGTTTTACACTGTAGTATTTAACCATTTTCCTTTTGTTGTGAACAATACCGTATAGGAGCCTCATTAACTATTACTTTTTTTACCTTTTTGGTTCAGATCATTAATGACGACAATAGATCTTTTGCCACAGCTGGCCAATTGCTATGTACATGTAGCTTTGAAAGGGAGCCAGTTTGACGAGGAAGGTAACTAATTTGTGGTATGCTACAATTACATATGTTACAGGGCTCAAAATAATTTTTGAATGGTGGCCAGTGGTGTTAATTATAATTTGAAAGTGAGGTACCTGACCAGTCAAAATGACTGCCATACCAAAATTTTGTCTGGACAAATATTCATTTTGGCCAGACACTGTCCATTGACTGGCTGTTATGAGCAAGGCTGATGTTGCTTTAAACTAATTCTTTGTATTATTTGATACTACCTTACAACACTTGCAAAAAGGTGATGTGTCCTTTGATTGCTATATTGTAGCATGTGGAAAGCAGGGAATCTTCAACAGTGGAAGTGACATCCAGGTGCACATAATGCATCCAACAGCATCGGCAGCTAGGATGGTTGTAGGAAACATTTTGACAGGTGATCATAATGCAATACTACCTTGCTTGTGTATGTGTGTGTGTGTCAAATGTTAATTTGAGATAAGAGGTTATGTCACGAGTGGCCCTCTTTTAGCCTTGTTTAAAAAGTGCAAATTGTAAATTTCTTGAGAAAGAAACTACCAAAGCAGAAGAGATGAAAAGAATCCCCTTAGTAAAAACATTATGCAGTGGTTCCTGAGGTTTGAGAAGAAATGATATGTACATGTAGGTTGTGAATGGGAAGTAATCACATGCTTAGACATGCTAATGGAAGTGTTATATTTAAAATTCCCATTGAAGGAGAGGAAGACAACTTCCTTGTTCAATTGAGCGATTCAATCCAGGATGCTCAGGAAGCTGCCGAGGCTATCAAAGCAAACAGGTAAGACTAGTATTATTAGTTAGGTTTCCTGTATTGAATGCTATTTTGGCTTAATGAATGTAGAAGTAATACTTTTGTCACTTTTTATTAGAAGGAAGGTAGAGTTAAGTACTGTTATTATAAATGAATTGAGGAACGCCTGTTAAGTTTTCTGCTTCTACACTGTATCTCCTCCACTATAATAAAATATTCTCCATTCTCTCCAGTAGTAATTGTTAAGCGAGTAGGGAACATGATTTATTCTTTTTGTGATGTATTCTTACATGCATTTTAATCATGCAAAATGAATCTTAAACAGCAAAAGTCAAAAGTATGACTTATTGCTTGTGGAACATTAGTGTCATTGGTGTATTAAACAGTAATCATTCATGATTACATAGTGCATGAGAGTCTTTTGAAAGAAATTTGTTCTAGATGACACTTTTCCAATCTAATCTGCCAAATGCAAGAACTGTCACAATTTCTGTTATTACAACATTTTAATTGTAATCAATATTAATACAAACTGGTAAATTATTACAGGGAACTTTTACAGCAAAACAGAGTAATACGGAGGCGACAAGAGGCGGAATTATTACTATCGCTAAGTTTCAATTGAAAACGCTGATCGTGCTCAATTTTTAACCAAATTTGAAAATATTCAATGGTACAGACATGGGTAGAAATTTGAGGGAAATTGACATCGAAAAGGGATGAAACAGGTTTGAAAGTTCTCCCGAACATTTTCAGGAGCAGGAAGACCAAAGAAAACATGCAGAAGAAACCCAAGAAAGTCAAAATGAAACAGTTGCTGATGATGACGAGGTAAGTGTTATTCCTTACAGTTAAAGTGTACCCCTCAAGAATACATAAATGAATTCATTACTTGAATATTGAACCCACTAGCCTTTTCAAGACTGCAATCTTGTAATTTTTTCACTATTGCACTCGCTATAGTCATTTCAAGATTCAATGATATCAAATTCATTTTTTTAGTTAATTATAAAACCCATTATATGTACATGTATATTCGGGTAAAGTAGCACTGACAGTAATCAATTCATCATTGCATTCTCGAAACATCTAGTGCATTCAAAATTTGAATAATCGATTCATTAAATAAAATGTAATATTGAGGGGTATGCCTCAATTGCTTGTACTGCAATATTTAATTTAATCATACCAATGCAGAACGTATTTCGAGCCACATTTCCTACCATTTGCATAATCCACAGGCACTAACCACAGGTAAGCAAGTTAGGTAAAAAGTTAACCTGTTGATTATTATTGTAGCTAAAAACTCATGAAATTATTTGTTTTAACTCCTTCCAGGTTCGACGCAAAAGGTTGTTAGCTTTAGATGCCCAGGTACAAATTATACTCTAGTAATTATCATAGATTAAAGAGACTCTGTTCGAGCGTGGGAAGGTAAAGCAAAACTTCCCTGTTCTAACAGCGTTTTGTGCATGAGCTGCTAGATGACATGACATTGGGCTCCTTCCAGCAGGGGCAGAAACAAATAAATTGGTCACTAAGCATGTGAACATGTATGGGTTAAAGTAATATCAGTTACGACCAGTCAGTACAAAATACGCAGTGATTAAAGCGTGATTTTAAGAGGTTTAAACAAGGGACAGAAGAAAGAAATCTATTTTGGCGACAAAGCCAAAAACTGATGCATGTATTTCATCATGCAAAATAGTCGTAGCCTCAAAGAGACCTTTGATTTGAATTTCAATTGTATTTCTAACACCTGAACAGTTAAGCTAAAGTAATCGGTCAAACACTAAGATTTGTTATCAACTTCAAAGGATTGTTACTGAAGTTTCAAAATACATCATGGTAAAGGTAAAGACACTCAAGGATGTAAGACATTTTATTTCTTTGTTTTAGGTTGGCACTTCGAAACGCCCCCGGGAAGAGAGTTCTGTGGCCGATGATAGTGGAACAGTAAGGAAGTTGTTTGGAATCCAATACGTTTTTCATTGTTTGGGCTAAAATAATTTTATGATTGTTTACATCATCATCTACCCACTTTCCCCTTCCCTTCACAGTTAAAAAATAGATGAACCTAATCACCTTAAATCAATGCAGGGGGCACCATCGTTCATTCGTCCATAACAGAGGCAAGAAAAGTAACTTAAATTTCTAACTTGCCCAATTGCCAAGGACCTAGGCAAGTAATCTGCAATCTAATTTTAAAAAAAAGGAAACTAAGACTTGCCCAGGGCAAGCAAAATTTGAGTGCTGCTTGTCAGAATGGCAAACTGGAAAAAAAGGTTTTTCTCGAGTCCTGAGTTTCTTCACTTTCTGATACTTAATGGTACTCTTAACTGGGCTTTATCATCACTGAAAATTAAAAGTAAATACATTCTTCTTTGATTTTATTTTCAGGTTACATTCAGGATATAACTTAGCTGTATCATTGATAAATCAGTGAGAAAATGCTGGTTAAATATTAAATAAATGAACAAATAAAAATAAAAAAAATAGAACTTTTAGCATTTCACCACTGAATGAAAAGAATCTTTTTGACCTTTTTGAAACTACTTTATTACTACACAATTACCTTAGTTACCTTAGTTATCAATGATATGTAGATGATTAATGGGTCAATATTTTTACCAAAATGCAAATCCATGTAGGAGTTTAAGACAGTCGATTTAGTTTTGTTACAAGTATTGCATTAAGAAACTTTTAAAGTTGTATGAAGTTGATAGTTTAACAGGTTGGCCATTGCAATCATTGCATCTGTATTTCAAAAACATCGAATCATTGCTGTGTAAATCGGCGAAAGAATAAACTTGTAATCATTGATATATATGTTGTTTATTGCTGAGTTAAATAAACAGTTTCACCTCCTGTTACACGCTTTGCTGATACACCACCATATTGACTTAGTTTAACACAAACGGAGTGCCTGAATTACAAAATGACCCACTATTAGAAGTCAATTTTTTATTTCGGGCGAGGACAGGTGGTGGGGGGAGGTGAGGGAGAAAGGAAGCATACGTTTGTGATTGAACCCACCAGTCAGATTTAACTGAGTCAGATATTCAACTACACCGATTGACTTCAGAACACTTGCCTGAATCAGATCTTTAAGAGCCATTTTTAGTTGCTATGCCGGATGCCTTCCACAACTTTAAAGAGTCCTAGCGGTGCTGATATAGAACAAGTTTAGTCCTTTTAGTCCTCTTAAAGTGCGAACTTTTATTACTCTTAAAGTTCGAAATTAAAGGACTCTTAAAGTTCGAAATTTAAGGACTCTAAAAGTTCGAACTTTTAGGACTGTTAAAGTTTGAACTTTTAGGACTGTTAAAGTTCGAACTTTAAGGCCTCTAAAAGTTCGAACTTTTAGCACTCTTAAAGTTCGAACTTTAAGGACTCTAAAAGTTCAAACTTTTAGGACTGTTAAAGTTCGAACTTGAAGGCCTCTTAAAGTTCGAACTTTTAGGACTGTTAAAGTTCGAACTTTAAGGCCTCTTAAAGTTCGAACTTTTAGCACTCTTAAAGTTCGAACTTTAAGGACTGTTAAAGTTCGAACTTTAAGGACTCTAAAAGTTCGAACTTTAAGGACTGTTAAAGTTCGAACTTTTAGGACTCTAAAAATTCGAACTTTTAGGACTCTTAAAGTTCGAACTTTAAGGACTCTAAAAGTTCGAACTTTAAGGACTCTTAAAGTTCGAACCTCTAAGACATTTCAGAATCTTGAAAAATTTTAAGAATTATTAGGGAAGTTGGAACTTTTAGGACAACAGAACTGTATAGGGGGTCCTGACAGTAATTGTAACAGTTTAAATTGTTGTAGTTACATAGGGGACTTTTAAGTAATTTAAATAAGTTTTTTACGTAAGGGACTTTGCCCAGCTGCTGATATTGATCCAACAAGTCTTGCAAAACTTTTCAATGACAATATAACAAATAATTTTTTTCCTTTTTATGCAGAGTCTTGCCCTTTTTTTCAAGTGCCAAGTGTAAATTCTCTAAGAATTCAAACAACAAATGACAAATTAATTAATTATATGCTAGCGATACAGTGTAATAAATACAGTTTTCTGAAACCTTTCCTCATAAACAACAAGTTTTGCTACAGCTTAAACCTTAACAACAATAAACTAAATAAAAATATTTGTTTGAGTTCAGATGTTAACTTCTAAAAAACCTTTTTTCATAAAAGAATGTTTTGCTGTTGATCACAAAACTAATAATAACAATACAGTACTAGAGCATTTGTTTGAGGTCATCGGTCATGAGGCATTGAGGTCATGGGCATTCTAGTGTGGGTTGCTGGACACTCATTCTCATCACCAGCAACTTTAAGCTCAGTTATCTGTTCATGATTCAAAGTTAAAATACTTGGAAATCAATTTGGCTGTTCAACTTTCATATATGGAAATCATTCAAAATTTTACAGCTTTTGAATTTCTGAGATCCTTTAAAAATTGCATGCCAAAGGTTCATAGCCTAATACAGCTAACCCAAGGCTCCACCTATTATAATTAGCTAAGCAATAAAGAGAACCTTCATGTAAACAGTCTGCCTTGCTGTTTGATGTCATCTCACAACATGAATGCAATAAAAACTCGCATATAAAAACCTAGCAACTTAAGAACCTACAGGCTGAAATTTAGCATTTATATACCCAAAAGTATAAGAACCTGTTGTGCCTGGCAACGAAAGATAGGTTCTTATACAACTAAACCACTCCACTTTTGATGGTGTAAATTCCGGATTTTAATTGTGTGATAAACTTCTCACAAAAAGGTATTGGGTATATGATTTCTTTGATTTACATTTCTTTGGATTTTCACCAGAAATATGTTTTCCATAAAGCTACAGTGCGATATAGACAATTTAAAATATGTTATAAAACAAAATATAAAAATGTATTGATCTCCTTCCTGGACCTTGATTGTTATATCATCGGAGCCATGCAGTTAACAAACACCCAGTTTTGACCATGTGAAATTAAAAAAATGTATATATACAACCTCTGAAAAATAAGAACCTTTTCTCCTAATGAGCCTGAATTGTGAAAAACTATACGACCTGTTCAGCCTGACCTTGAAAATTCTAGGTTGTTATAAGTGGGGTTTTACTATACAACATATACAGAGAAGTGAACCAACCTTTCATTTTCGTCTCAGTACAATTTCTTCTGTGCTGTGTTATTTTTTCCCCAATGCATCAATTTTGGCTCTTTTAGATTCTAGTTGCCTGTTGAGCTCACTTATTTGTGTATCTACCTGAAGTGATGCTTGAATAAGGGAATTTGCCCTTTCCTTCTTCAGCTTTTGGTACTTTCCAATAGCAAATCTTTCCTTCTTGTCACTAATGGTGGGCTAAAAGGGCCATGATTTATTTTTGCAGAGAGAAGACAAAAGCAAAGAATAAATACATATCTAATGAAAATGGACTTTGAAATGCCATCATATCATTTCGAATTTTCATTAAGTTCATCCCACTCCAATAAAAACCTCAAAGAAAGTGTTTACCTAAAATCCTCTCCACGGTCGTTTGACTCGGTATTTTCGCATCCTATCATATCTATTTTGCCGCATTTATCAAACTAAAATGCACCTCATCATATACCAACAGAAAGCTTGTTCATTCAACTTTAATATATAGATTTAGGGAAGGCCAAGCCTTTAGCCAAGCCTAAAAGCAGAGCTCCTGAGCTGGGTTGTTCAAAGCCCGATTAAGCTAACCCAGGATAAGCAAGAATTTTGATTTGAGTTTTTTAACTTTACAGTGAGGTTTTTTGTTTCTGTTGTTTGGCCTTGTTTCGAGTTTGAATAATCTCAAGGTCCTCAAAATACACAAAACAAAAGCAGTCATTTGTATACTTCGATTAAATTTTATAATCCCGGGTTAGTGTTTCCCAGCTTCCAAACAACCAACAAGCTTTAAACTTGAGCCCGCCATGTGGTCATGTGATACTGGTCAATGGATACCTTGTTTTGACAGGTGTCAATTGACCATAGCATGGATGTCCAATATCAAAGAGGGACGCTACAAACCGAGGGTGCATGTCTCTGTCAGCCTATTAGCTGGAGTATGGCCACCATGTTGCATGACTCCATCATCGCTGTCATGCCACCTGTTCCGCACGTTGTAACGCACTAACTAATGGAATTGTTAGGCGTTGTATCACAGTAAACTAATGCATTGTAAATGAACAACGTTTACGACAATTACTTTTCTAGGGTGGGAGGGCAGGTAATGGGCAACGGATATTTTATTTTTCAATATGGCGTCCCTTTCGTCCTTTTGGTTTCAGTTTAATCGTTAGTTAGTTTAGTTAGTTGGTTAGTTAGGTAGTTATAGGTTAGTTAGTTTGTTAGCATAGTAAACAATATGTATTTCGGAAGCAGCAAGAAAAAAGGGAAATCAGCTTTTAAAGTGATCTATGTCTCGAATAAGAGAAGCACATCAGTTGTCAACTTGCCTTCGTGTTGGTCAACTCCAACAAGTTCAAATGATGTGGAAGAACCTAGCGAGATGGTGGATGACTCAGCTGCTTGTGTGTCATGGAGCAGAGATGAAGAATCTGATGGAGAAACTTTGTCCACACCATATCAAAAACAAAGAGAACAGTTGTGCAGAAACTGGGAGGTGTTAAGGGTGCCCCTTACTTCAGTCATCTCTCAGGATGGAAGGTTTCATCCAGCCTAAATGTGTTAAAGGTGACTGTGATAGGGACGCTCAAACTAGGTGCCAGGATTGTAGCTTTGGTGCATACTATTGCACTGAGTGCTGCAATGAATTGCACAGAGTGAAACATCAGTTTCATTCCCCAGAAGTGCTTAAGGTGAGTGTTTCTCGTGGTGTTTTTAGTTTAAAAAATTGCTTATAATGTTGTGAATGAACTTGTATAACTACTTATATATTCTTGACTTCTGGGACATGCAAAAATTATTGACAAATTAAACTAATGCTTAATTTTCCTAGTGCAAGTTAAGCCATGCAGGACACTGCAGTCACTCATTAAACAGTAGAATGCACAAATATATTCCTTCCTGTTTTTGCGTTGTTATTTTATTAGCAGCAGGTTAATTGTTAATTAAAACCATTAACACATCTAAAGAGCTTTATAATTTGCTTCTATATTTTTGATTGGGTTATTATCCATTCCATTGGATCAAGATGTTTAAATTTCCTGCAGCCATTAGTCTTTATTTTGATGTTGAGATACAGTCATTTTTGATAAGTTAATAAAGATGGTGAATTTTAAGCTTGGTAATGAAATGTGAAGGTGAATTAATCAACATGACACGAGCGTGGGACAGGAATCGAACCCATGACCTCCCGAAATTTTAAAAATTCACCATCTTTATTAACTTATCACTACTCACGATGAATTCGATAGCGTTGATCCTAGCAGTATGCAGGACACCTATCATATATGAACTCAGTTAAATGACCTTGCTCTCCATGAGTTCTCGTAGCTCAGTGGATAGAGCGCCCGCCCGGTGTTCGGGAGGTCATGGGTTCGATTCCTGTCCGGGACTCAGAATTTTTCTTTGTCCCACGCTCGTGTCATGTTGATTAATTCACCTTCACAGTCATTTTTGTTTATAATTTGTCATGACAACTAGAAAGAGAGAAAAAATATGCCAAATATGTTAATGCGTTGCAACCTGAAGATTCAGGCTCCGCAATATATAACAGGGGTGTGACGACCACATATGCATGTACAGTACTTGCCATGATCAGCACTGCTAAACGTAAGAATTAGCTTGAAGAGTTTGAAAGTCGCAGCACTCCGAGTAAGGAAAGGCTGTCCTCTCTGGCAATTCTTTATATAAGAATAAGGATGACTTATTATTGACAATGTTCTTGCAGAATTTTTTTATGAATTGTACCTTGATTAGGTTCTTTTGTTTGTCAACAATAGGATGGATGCTGGTTGGCATATGAAGTCTCTGGCAGAGTGCTTCTGGATTACAGCCACTCTTGTAGATGTGTTAATTTGGTTGATATAACAGGTTATGTCATTTTTAAAAGTTTTCTTATATGGCGACAGTTCCTTAGGTTATTTTTTTATTATAAAAAACATTGTAAAGAGATAATTAGAGGTTATTTGTTAAACCTTGGAATGAATTATTTTGTTGATTTCTTTCCTCTCCCAGTCCCCCACTTGAGGTTCTTCTTGGTTTATTCAGCAGATGTCAAAATATCAAAATATAAATAGTTATCATCTGTCACATAAGGCCTTCTAAAATTAGCTTTTGGCATGTTAATTATTCAGTTGAGCATGCTGAACACAGCTTGTAAATTTCTCATTTGTAGTTTCATCTCTCAACTTAATTGCTTAAAGGACAATTTTTTTTAGAGTTTTATCTGAACATAATTAATAAACACCACTTGGCTTTGAATTGAATTTTCTACAGTTGTCAGTATCACAATCCTTCAGAATATGTCATTTTTCTGTCAGTGGTATTATTTTCCTATAGATGTGATTTGTGGTTGTACCTGATCACTTTAATTTATTTATTAATTAATGAAATGTTGTGCTTATTAGTGTTGGAGTTAAAAGAAAATATTACTGGCATCATTTTCAGCATATGAAGTCTCAGGCAGAGTGCTTTTGGATTGCAGCCACTCTTGCTCATCCAGATATTATAGATGTTTTACTGTGCATACAGTAGATGTAATAGTTTGTGGCTATTTTAAAATAGGTCAAAGTCAAATAGAACTAGCTAATCTGTTTTGCTTTTAAACATTTCTGTTCTGTTATCTTTACATTTAGGTTGCCATCATGAAATTTCTCTCATTTGCTGTGCATGCCAGACTGTTGCAGAAAGTCTGTTGTTGCATGGCTTGTGGCCTGCAACACACTGTCGAGCCCACCTTGGCTTTCACTATGGAGTTAACTGGGCACTAGCCCTGATGATGGAATGCCAAGTGTCTCTGTATGACTTCTGCAGAGCACTGGAATTTTTCAAAAACCCTCTTTTAAAGGTACAATATTGTATGTTATGTTTTCCTGCTGTTATTATATGTTCTGATTGCTATAATTGGAATTAACTGATACATTCCCTTTAAATTAATGGCTACTTTTTTTTGTTTCACATTAGAAAAGGACAGTGTACGAGCAGTTACTTGACAGCTTTGAAGAATTCAGGCACGTGTAAATCATATCAATTTATTGTTTTTCTAAATTTTTACTTTACAAGTGATTTACTTGTGTCGTTGTTGTTAAAAATACTTTATTCTTTTTCAGTTTGATATCCTGGCTGAGGCATTTTGTTACTTGAGGTGGAGCAATTTGTCCAAAGTTTAAAAATTTAATACTAACTGTTTAACTTTTAGGTATTATGTTAAAGCTGGCTCTTGGTACAATTGGGAAGAGGAAAATTGTACAGCTAGAGCCCCATACTGTCCAGCTTGTCCTAAGGTATTCAACTATCTCAAAATAGAGTAAACAACAGTTATTGAATATAATATTATTAATAATATTTTATACCAGTTGATTCATTATATTTTGAACTTTTAGCATTGAAATGCTTCAAGAGCGGATCAGCGTCCATGATTTCATGACAATTGGTACATTGTAATTTATGAAAATGACAAAGTAGACTGTTTGTGAACAGTGTATTTGGTTTAATTCTCAGGAAAATGGAAAGTTGTTTGTCTCTATTGATGCTTGTTTTGGTCTGCCAAGAAAGAAGACATCTGGTGCTAGCTATTGAAGTCCTTTAAGCAGCAACATGTTCTTTCACAACCAAGAGCATGTTGATAACTTTAGGGCCAGTTATCCTTCTTCAAAGAATGATTCAAAGAAGGTTTATCTTCCAATACATACTTACATGTATCAACAACTATTAACTGTAATTATTTTTGTAAACCAGCAGACAAAAAAATTCCTCTCGACCATTGATTTTCCTTTTCATTATAATTCTAGAGGAATAAAGTTGTCCATGTATATCCTAAAGTACACAGCCAAGATCTTTATCCATAGTAATTAAGTTACAAATAATATAATATTATTCTTACTGTACAGTTTGTGAATATGTATTTTTATTCCAGATGTTTATTGGTAATCCTTTTTTTTTTTCACTGTCAGGATTGCAGTCATTTTCAGGCAGGCTCTGCAATCCAGTCAAAAAGTAAATTTGATGCACTGGATGAGACAGCTGTTGGCAGTTTGTGCTGTAAACATGGCTTCCCCATGAAGTTTCTAAATTTAAAGGGTGGTGAAAGGTGAGATGCTCATCACCAACTGTTGCTACATGTACATTTTTAATGCACATAGTTGTATATATTTAAAGTTAAACATTGTATCAATTGATATCTGATATCTTTTTTGTTGTAGGTTGGGATATGCAGTTTATCTGCTCAATGATCTTCTTGCTTCTAAGGGAGATGGGCTAGAAATACATTTCGTGTATGACATCTGTTGTCTTCTTGATTCTCATCTCAAAGTGAGTACATTTTAGTTTGTATTGCATATACATACACACTGCTCAAGAAATTCAATGGCAGTGGTCTTAATGAGTTTAATATTTTATGAAATGGAATGATGAAATGCAAATAATTCATGCATAATTCAGTTTTTATGTTCAGTAGATTGAAAGACCTTAACATGTTCATGTGAAGGGATCCCCAGTATTTACTTCTTATGATTTAGCCGTCTAACTTGGAATTTCAGTTTAAACTCATCTAGAATAACTTAGCAGTTTTAATAGACTACTGTCAATCATAATGTATATATCTTTAGCCTAACCTTACCTAGCAGACTGTGTTAAAACAGGAAATTGCAAAGTGTCTCAAAGTCCATCAACTTTTTCAGAGTGGCTTCCACTATGAAAAGAACATTAAATAAATTAGGAGTAAAAATTGTGTAAATTGCCAAATATATTCCCTGGGTATATCCACTTAGTGGCTCTTTTCCCTCACTTTTTACAAATAGACCATATTCGTATTCTCGGTATTGGACTGGAACTGGCTTGCAATGGAGGCTCATGTGGGGAAATATCATTAAAAAGAGATTACCGTATTTACTCAAATAAGCGCTGCCCCTGAATAAGCGTCACCCTCAATTAAGCGCCGCACATGGGGTCAAAAAGTTAATAAGCACTGCAGCTGCGGTGCGGCGCTTATTCAAGTATTTTATAAGATGATAAAAATACACTGTACTCGCTGCAATGCGGTTCTAAGCCAGCATTGGGAATTTATTTTCATCAAAAGTGATGTTTTTCAGTTCAAAGTGAGTACATCTCGACGTTCTTTCATTCAGTTCTCTCTTCAAAATCTTCGCGTTCTTCAATTCTTGTGTGAAGGCTGTAAACTTTGCCGGTACGACAAGACCAACCTCCCTCTTTCCCTTCCCTGTAACTGTTGCAGTAAGAAGATTGTCAGCGTTTGCTTGTAAGAAGAAGGTCAACAAATGCGATAGTTCTATCGGTACATGGCCAGCAAGAGTATTTTCAGCGTCTGGGCATTCATGTGTCACGTACAGGCCGATTGCGTTGATGTCATATTCTTTGGCTTCGGCCCTTTTATCTTCTTCACAGTGTAACACTTGGTTGATTTCAGGTTTCCATGACTGTTTATACACATGGTGTCCTCTGATGACTGTCTCGAAAGATACTCTGTAATACATCTTGTATTGAACTGGGGAGACTCTTGCCATTTTTGCGATGTTTCTGAGTGGTAAATATTATTCTGCCAAGCGCTCAAATCTGACACTGCAGTGCTGAAGCTCCAGAGAAACCCTACTGACCTGCTTTATTAAATCCAACCAATCATGGCAAATCAGGCACGTCTCGGAAATGACCCATTACAGATAAAGGCTGCGAAATAATACCCTTGACTTGTCGCGTAACATTGTTCCGTTGCAAGTTTTGGGTCGATGCCTCACATTTTTCAGCTTGTCACGCACCAAAAACATTTGTTGCGGGTTGAAGAAATTTGTTGCAAAAAGTAGAGCACGGGTCTACTTTGAGCAACAAATTTTGACTTTCTTGCTCATTTTTCTTTCAACTTGTCACGCAACAAACGTGCTCCTGGTACACAAGTTGAGGGTTTTTGTATCTCGTATTTCGCCGCCTAAAATAACTTACCACACACACTGAATGATACTTGACTATCAAGCGTGCTTGGTTGAGAGAATGTCAGACACGAATAAGGAGGTGATTTCCCACAAGGGGAAAACATTGAAGAAATACAATTTGTCGTTCAAGAAAGAAGTCATTACTTATGCTGAAATTAATGGCAATCCACCTGCTTCCAGGCAATTTTCAGTTGATGAAAGGAGAATAAGGGAATGGCGAGCTACCAAGAGTAATATAGAAGGTCTGCTTGGGACGGCCGCCAAAGCAAAGCAAAGATCCAGACTAGATGGTGGGAGAAAACCTTTAAGCGCAAAACTTGAAGGGGTCATGCTAGAATGGATAGAAAGTAGGCGTTCTCAAGGGTTAAGAGTCTCGTGTAAGCTCATAATGAAGAAAGCAGAGATAACACATCGCGATATGACGGAAAACAACCTTGTGGACGGCGACGACTTCAAAGCTTCCAGAGGATGGCTTTGCAGATTCATGAAGTGAAATGGGTTGTCACTGAGATGAAAAACCTCCGTCGCTCAGCAAGAGCCAGAAAGAATGGTAGCTAGACTTGTATCGTATGTAATCCAGGTTAGAAGGCTATAAGAGAAACACAAGTACAGACCATCTGACATAATAGCAATGGATGAAACCCCAGTTTGGTGTGACATGATTTTGGAAACAACTGTTGACACAACAGGAAAGAAAACTATTTCTCTGAAATCAACCGGTCACGAAAAAGTGCAAGTATCAGTTTGTCTAGCCGCAAAGGCTGATGGAACTAAACTGAAACCTATGGTGGTTTTTAAAGGGGAGAAGCGAGAAGTTGCGGCTTTGAAACAAGAATTTCAAAATTGCGTGGTTGTTGCAACTTCTGCGAACGGATGGATGGATACTGAGCTAACCCAAGTCTGGATTGACTTTGTTGTTGGAGCATTTGCATTCAATCGAACGCTGTTAGCCTGGGATTCCTATGAATGCCACATGGAGGACAAAATCACCGAGTCATTGAAGTCTAAGAAAGTTGACCGTGTAATTGTGCCTGGGGGCTGCACAAAGTACATCCAGGCACCAGATGTCAGTTGGAATAAGCCTTTCAAGGCTGTGTGTACCGAAAAATACGATGAATGGCTGGGAACTGTAGGAATTCACGAAGAAACGGCTGCTGGAAACTTGAGGGCTCCACCAAAGAGGGCCATTCTACAGTGGATTCTTGATGCATGGGCCGAGCGGCCAACAGAGGTCATTAAGGAGTCTTTCCGAAGCTGTGCTTTAAACCTCCCTGTTGACAGTTCATGCGACGATGTTATTCATTGTTTCAAAGACGGCCAGCCATGTAGCACTGGAAAAGTTATGCTTCCCTCACAGCTAGAGATCTTGAGTGAGCCAGCCAATGCCAATCCTTTTGATACTACAGATTCTGATGTAGAAGCGTACCCACCACCGTTGGAACTTCTAGACTCTGACCAAGAGGGGGATAGTGACATTGAAGTTGACTGAAGATACCGGGTATTAGTAGATACCAGAAGAAAACGTCCAATAACTATGTGACTACAGGACGTCTAAGTTTGTTGTGTTTGTAAAAGTGCTTGAGAGAAACTGGACTACTTTTAAATGCACAGACTAAGACAAAGTGCATCCTGTGTTAGATCTTGTGAACTTTCAGCAACAGTCAGGACATTGACATCGAGTGAAGCGTTGTTGAAAACCTGCAGAAAAGTATTCATGAGGCTGTTATGAAAGCCAAAACTTAGGTTAACTTCAAGCCTGTAAGCCATGAAAAATACTCATGAAGTAAATTAAATTGTACAATCAAAATATTTTGTTTTTTTGGTATGAGCCTTGTAAATAAGCGCTGCCTTCGAATAAGCGCCGCCCTCGAATGAGCACTGCACCGGAGACACGAAAAATTAAATAAGTGCTGCAGCGCTTATTTGAGTAAATACGGTAATGTAATTTGCATTTGAAAAGACTCCCCTCATTGGCCTCAGATGCAAGCTAGTTCCAGTCTGATACCAGGAATACGAATATGGTCTATTGGATTGGGTTTTAAAATGGTTGCTTTTTGTGGCAGTTGGAGGTTGATCAGAGACACTGGAGCAAGATTGGGAACCAACAACTTCCACTGTGTAAAATTCAAGATATCAGCATTAAATTCCACAATATGTTGTACATCTGTTGTTTCTCACTTTGCAGAAACAGAAATTTGTAGACCTTGTAGCTAATATACAGATGGCCTGTCCCCAGTTTCATGTATATGGCCAGGTGCTACATGTCAGGTTAGGAAGAGCATAAAAGTAATGTAGATTATCTAAATATTTTTGAATGTTAAACTTGTATACATTCATTCCAAGGGACCTGATAACTGACTGAGAATTTTGAGTAGAATATTGCATTTGTGTCAAATTAATAATAATAATAATAATAATAATAACTTTATTTATCCTGGTAAAGACTGGTCAGTCGATCAAGATATAGATTGACTGGTATTAATCGGTGACCAGTATAAAGAGCATCAAAAAAGTCAATAAAGAAATTACAGGCATAGAATTTACAATTACAAAATCTAAAAAGTATGAATTATATACAAAAATTTAAATTTAAATTTTACAAATTCAATCTAATAATATGATTGTAAATCTACATTTTTTTTGTACCTATACATGTAGCTGCTGTATAGTCCATGTAGATTGGAAGGATGGGGTTTGGTTGATGGAGAAATGTTGGAGAGGCTTTGGTCATACCTTGGCCTATTTAGAAAGATGACCAAGGAGATGTCATCAAGTCATAGGGAGGATGTATTGTCCGATGCTTTATTCTACCTTGCAAAAAGGCTTAAATCCAGAATAGGTAGGACAACATAAACTGTGGTGCATATTAAAGTATTTAACTTTACCAAGTATCCATCATGCATCTATCCATCTATCCTTCTATAATTATAGTTACTGCAATGCATTTTGACTTGGAGAAAGCAATGAATATTTCTTTCCAGCATATTCGCACTGTAGGTGATTTCAAATACCGATCTGCCTTTCTATCTTTGCTTGTAACACCTGCAGTCTCACTTCTAATAAATCAGAGCAAGAGAATTTCTGACCTTTCTAACTCTGCCAAAATGGAATTGGACGAACTTCAGAAAAAGCCACCTAATAAGTTTGTTTTCTTTTTTTTTCTTTTTCTGTTTTTATGTACTTTGGTTGGGCTAGGTTACCTGGCTGGGTGTGTAAAGGACAAATAAGGAATTGTTAATGGTACAACTCTTGACAACTTCCAGCTTGTATCTTCGAGACATTCAGTTGAGTGCATTTTATTTTAAAGATCATTTGTGAGCATTATCACCTTTTGTTTGATTAAATTTACATGTACAGAGATATTGTATTGTTTATTGTCTACTTCCATTGACAAAGCAAATGATTTTACAATGGAAGGAAAATGAAGCAGATATTCTTAAGAAGTCAAACGCAGATAACGGTATGTTTTTCCATAACTATTTTTCCTACATAATTTTTATAGCTTATTTTGCAACATAGAGTACACAGTTAAGTGTACGTGAATATAGATTTTTTTTTTAGTCAATCACTTGTCTTGTTGGTTCAATAGACCTCAATAAGGCCCTATGTTATTATGCAGTGTATGTCGTTGAAAATGGCTTTATGTAGCACTAGATTGTCTTGTTTCTTTACAGTTGACTTGGGACCTCATGCATGGGTATTATCCTATTTTCCCCTCTTACAGCAATACTATTTGACACGGTAAGAGAACATTATATTTGTTTATTTTCATAAAGCTTTCTAAGGTCCGTTTTTGTTTTATGTTTTATAAGTCATGCAAGAAACAAACAAATGACCAAAATAATACAGAAGTACCTAGTTAGTCTACTTGGGAAACTTCCTTAAGTGTTAAAGAACAACTAAAGAACAAGGAAGATAGGGCAACCTTACATGACTCCTAAAACGATATTGAATGTGCCGACGACCCCTACATTTTATGGTCCAAAACGGCTGGGTCAACGTTAATCTTTATAATATTACTTATAAAAATAATAAAGAATACTTTTTAATAGTGACGGTTGCAGTGACAGTGAACGTAGCGAGGGTGACGGTGATAGTGATGGTGATAGTAATAGTTTGTTTGTTTTGTATTGTTTCTCACACACAGTGACAGTCTTGCGAGTGGTGCGGGTGGTTCGCAAACTCTTCACCTCATTGGACTTATGAACAAGTTAGTATAAACAAGAGGCGGTGTTTTCTTCAAATAGCAATTAAAAAAAACTGTTCTCTCTTTTCAATTTGTTCCAAGTACTGAGACCCTTTTTCCGTTCTTTTTTTTTTAACTTTTTTTTTTACAGTATCAATGAATGCCTCCTCAAGATGGAACACCAGAATAATATCCAAACACGTTGGTTGCCATCAGATGCTCAGTATCAGTCTAGTTTGATCACCACCGAAGCGGTTAAAGCAAAGCAGACTCTGGATATGATGCTTGTTTCTGGTAGAAGACGTTGGTTTCTCCTTTCCCTAAAGAAGAAATATACAGGTATATTTTGCTTGTTCAGGAGTGTGGGGTAGCTATAATACATACGATTGGAACAGGTGAGAGAAGTATGTCCTTGAAAAAACACATTTATTTCTCACCTCCAGCTGCAGTACCTCGAATCATTGGAACTATTTTGCGCACCATTATTGTCAGATATAAAGAATTCTACGTAATCTTGGACCTTTAAGTAAGACGTTTTCAATTTGATTACTTTTGGATGGGTTTTGCTGATTATTTTTTGACATTCCTTTTTCAGATGGACAGGCTCAAGCAAAACGGTTGGCGAAAAGTATCACCAGCGAAACCAGCAACTTAAAGAAACAACTTAAGAAATATAACTCCTCTGTTGAAATCCTTAACCAAAAGGGGCACTCTTCATTCAAACCCCTCACTTGGGAAGAAGCAAGTGTTGTCAGCAGTAGTATCTACTCAATTAACTTCCCAGATGACGATCAGTTTCCTTTGGTTGTTAAACGAGCTGCTGTTGACGCCCACACCTTAGTTAGAGACCCAGTATTTGAAAGAAGAAATGGCTAATGTAATTACCACTTTTTTCAATGAATGTCTACTGCTGGAAAGCCGCCTTTCTACATTGAGATCATATGAGCAATGTGAAACTTCTAACTTGTTAAAAGGTCTGCTCTCAGTTTTGAAAAGGGATCTTAATTATGAGCGTGTACATCTGTCCACAGCATGTAATCTATTTAACCAGTTGTGTACCCCTTCACGGCAAATTAGGAATTACATGGCTGATTTTGTTGACTCTGAAACAATTCATGAGGAGGTTGTTTTTGAAGATAATGCCAGCGATGATGACGAGAACGATTTTAGTGACGAAGATCTCGATAATGGGATGTATTAAACGTTACTGATGAACAGTGATAATGAGGATGGCAGCATTGCCTATTGTATACAATTTTTTTTTGTAATAAGCCGAGTCCAGGCCCTATTCTAAGTCTTATTTATTATATAAATACTGAAAAAAGATTCTAGCCAACTAGTCAAACATAGTCACCAAGAAGTCCATTTTAGTATTTAAATTACTACTAGAAAATAAAACGATGTAATGTCAATCGCGTCACAAGCGTCAGACAATTCGAAATCTAAGTCCTCAATGGGAATCGAACCCATGACCTCTTATAACCAACGCTGAATTATGGGAAGATTCTCTAGAAAAAAACACTCGCCTCCTTTTTGACATACATACAAACAATAGCCTAAAATTTGACGCAAAAATATGCACAGAAGTTTGTCATTGGACGCGATCTCTTCCGAGAAGTAACAACAGGTCATATATTCCTGCATATTTTCACGACCTGAGGCTATTGTTTTTATTACAATTCGAATGTTTTTACACGAGGCTCAGTTCTACGCTTTTAAACGTTAAAATAAATCTGTCAATGTTGAAATCTGGTTAGTCTGTTCAAAATGTTTGTTCAAATCAATTAAAAAGATCTATCCTGCTGAAAACGCCTGAACATTAATTGCAAATTTCGCAAACTGGGGAATTTCACCAGGGGAATATATACAATTATCATTATATGCCTTTTTTTTCCTTCATTTTCATTGGCCGAAAGCCCACCATGTAACCTGCGAATGACTGCCCACAATCAACGGTCTGTGCATTTGTACTACCTTCTAAATCGCTTAACCCCGCTTATCAGTCGTGTTTAACATAAAGTGAACTTGGGGTGTATAGTACAAGTCTGTGTATGTACTTTATATCGCTTAGTAGTTTAAAATCATGAAATTAGTCGCGTTTTTCAGTTGTGTCTAAAATAAAGTGAACTTGGGGTGTATAGTAGAAATCTGTGTATGTAGTGTCTCGCTTAGTAGTTTAAATCACGAAATTAGCCCCGCTTTTCAGTCGTGTTTAAAATAAAGTGAACTTGGGGTGTATAGTAGAAATCTGTGTATGTACTTTATATGGTTTAGTAGTTGAAAATCAGGAAATTAACCTCGCTTTTCAGTCGTGTTTAACATAAAGTGAACTTGGGGTGTAGAGTAGAAGTCTATGTATGTACCTTCCTCGCTTAGTAGTTTAAAATCACTAAATTAACCACACTTTTCAGTCGTGTTTAACATAAAGTGAACTTGGGGTGTATAGTACAAGTCTGTGTATGTACTTTGTATCGTTTAGTAGTTTAAAATCACGAAATTAGCCCCGCTTTTCAGTCGTGTTTAAAATAAAGTGAACTTGGGGTGTAGAGTAGAAATCTGTGTATGTACTTTATATGGTTTAGTAGTTGAAAATCAGGAAATTAACCTCGCTTTTCAGTCATGTTTAAAATAAAGTGAACTTCTGGTGTATAGTAGAAATCTGCGTAAGTACTTTATATCTCTTAGTAGTTGAAAATCACGAAGTTAATCCTGCTTTTCAGTCATGTTTAAAATAAAATGAACTTGGGTTGTATAGTAGAAGTCATTGCATGTACTTTATATCGCTTAGTAGTTTAAAATCATGAAGTTAACCTGGCTTTTCAGTCGTGTTTAAAATAAAGTGAACTTGGGGTGTATAGTAGAAATCTGTGTATGTACTTTATATCTCTTAGTAGTTGAAAATCACAAAATTAACCCCGCTTTTCAGTCGTGTTTAAAATAAAGTGAACTTCTGGTGTATAGTAGAAATCTGCGTAAGTACTTTATATCTCTTAGTAGTTGAAAATCACGAAGTTAATCCTGCTTTTCAGTCATGTTTAAAATAAAATGAACTTGGGTTTTATAGTAGAAGTCATTGCATGTACTTTATATTGCTTAGTAGTTGAATATCACGAAGTTAACCCCACTTTTCAGTCATGTTTAAAATAAAGTGAACTTGGGGTGTATAGTAGAAATCTGTGTATGTACTTTATATGGTTTAGTAGTTGAAAATCAGGAAATTAACCTCGCTTTTCAGTGGTGTTTAACATAAAGTGAACTTGGGGTGTAGAGTAGAAGTCTGTGTATGTACCTTATATCACTTAGTAGTTTACAATCACTAAATTAACCACGCTTTTCAGTCGTGTTTAAAATAAAGTGAACTTGGGGTGTATACTACAAGTCTGTGTATGTACTTTATATCTCTTAGTAGTTTAAAATCACGAAGTTAACCTCGCTTTTCAGTTGTGTTTAAAATAAAGTGAACTTGGGGTGTATAGTAGAAATCTGTGTATGTACTTTATATCTTTAAAATATCTTTAAAATTCTACTCATCATGTACAAGGCCCTAAACGATCTGGCACCTTCATACGTTCGTGATCTTCTCACTCCTTACACTCCGTCTCGTCAGCTACGTTCATCTTCTAAAGAACTTCTTTCCATTCCGCACTTCAATTTGAAAACATATGGCGCAAGATCTTTCTCTGTAGCAGCTCCTACACTTTGGAACACTCTTCCATCTGACATCAAGAACAGCTCCTCAGTGTCCCTTTTTAAACATAAACTAAAAACGTTCCTTTTTAAGAAAGCATTTTTATAACTTTTTAGCGACATTTTTTTATTTTTACTTTATTTGTCTTAAGTGTTTTTAATATTTCTAACTGTAAAGCGCTTTTGAACTTTTAGGATATTGGCGCTATATAAATATTTTATTATTATTTATTTATTATCTCTTAGTAGTTGAAAATCAGGAAGTTAACCCCGCTTTTCAGTCGTGTTTAAAATAAAGTAAACTTGGGGTGTATAGTAGAAATCCGTATGTGTACTTTATATCGCTTAGTTGTTTAAAATCACAAAATTAACCTCACTTTTCAGTCATGGTTCAAATTCAGTAACATTGAGATGTACAGTAGAAATCTCCTATCGATTCATCCCCATTTGGATATTACCTCTCAGTGTGACAATGGTAACAAAGGCCTGGCTGTAAACTTGTCATGAGAAAAGTGAGGGGGTGGTCTAATTTTTTAAGCATTTAACGAAACACCTTATAATTTTGGGATATCTTTAGGGGCACGAATTTCGGCAACTTAAATATTTCCTGGTCTCATGTATTGTCACGTGACCTGTCAGGGCTATTTATAGCTCATTTCTTTTTAGCAAAATGGCACCACTTTTTACAGTATCTAGGAAACTGGCATTAGTGTTATAGTGTTAAGACTATTATAAGTTTTATTTCTGTGTCTGAGCTTGTTGAGATTTTTTAAAACAAAAGCAGAAAATAAGAATTTACTTTCATTGGGGGACTGGGCACTAGTATAAAAAGCCGTTTATTTTCAAAAATAATGAAAAATTTAACAAAGTCCGAGCAACAATACTTTGTTCATAACCTTTTGAGCTATCCAGGGGCATTCAAGTTGAATGATTGCTGAAGTACAATGGTGCCATTTTCGCTCAAAGGTTTTTTTGGAAGATTCTGGCTGTCAGAACCTAATAGTCTGGAAAAGGTTCAGGTTGGTGTAGTCAAAGCCTTAGAAGATAGACCACCCCCCTAATTTGTGGGTGCAATAAAGTGAGAGCCTAGTAATGTTTTGAAATTTTAAAGTAAGGGTACGGAAAAAGTCAGCATGTTATGTTAGGAGCCTGGGCACTAATATAATGCCATTTATTTTGGTCTCAAACAAATTTCAATTCAACCAGGGCCAAAAAGCTTAGATTTAACCTTTTGGATTTATGTTGTAGTATTGAAGTCAACCAAGAGTTGATGTATTCTGGTTCCATTTTAATCAAACGTTCTGGCCTGAACTTCTCAAGTACGTGGCACATCAACAAAGTTTGTGATACGGTATTCCATAAATGCTGTGGCTCGTTACGCCCTAAACATGTTTGGTGCTTACTGCTGAATGCAGATTACACCTTCTGATAAAAAACATAAGTTGACATTAAACAGTATTCCGTCTGACAATCCAGTCGCCCTCAAATTCACGATCGCAATAGAATTAAAAGGGCTGGTTTTTGCAGAGGGCGGAAAACCAGTGAACCCTGAGAAAAACCTCAGAACAAGTATGGGAACCATGCAACAACAAATACAACCCACCTATGAAACTGGTTCTGGAATTCAAACCCAGGCTACTTTGGCGGTTGTTGAGTGCTTGCACCACCTTGAATCCCCCACCGATAAAAGAACCATTCTGTATCTTTGTAGCTTTGTCTCCATTATTTAATTCCTGAATTAACTTTTTTTTAAAACCAAACGGACTTTCAGCTAACCTCCAAGCTTGTCTTTTCTTTTATTGGTATGCTCTTCCGTCGCTCAGTTACCAGCAGCTTGGAACTTGGCTTGATTGAACTGTTTTGACTATCGTTTAGAGGTGTCACATTTTCATTTAGTACCGCAGCTTCGCTTTCTTTGAAACAAGATGTTGATGAAAATGTAGTTAAGGGGCATCGTAAGTTCAAACACAAAGTACGGTCTCATCACCTCATTAAGCAATCATATAAGAAATATATAAAAAAGGTAATCACTGTTTAGAAAAAGATGTTCTATGTAAAATCTGCCCGAAGTTAGTTAGCGCCACCATTACAAGCCCTTACCATGAGAAGTCGGGTGTATTCTCTTAAAAAAAAGCAATCTTTCGAATCAAATATAGAGTGCTTATCAAATGCCAAAAGACGTAACAATCAAAGCAAATGTCAATTTTCTTTAATGAACTGTTTACTAATTTACATCAAGTGAAATGTTGTCTCTTTTCCAAGCTACTTATTTATTACCAGTACACTCGAATTTCTGCTACTGATTTCATAACAGGTCTGACCTTGCGTGATTCAGTCTTGAACCAAATACCTTAACATAGCATATGGCATAAACCCGTTTTCCATTTATAAACTGTGATCATCAAAAAGGCACGTTCAGTACATGAGTACATGTGTTTGTATGGTACTATAAATCTACTATGAATACAGCAGCACCCCAATGAAGGTGCCCATTTAAGCTTTAATTTCATGTTTAGATTTTTTCGATTTTGTGCATTGTTCAATCGTTATAAATCGTAATCAGCTATAACTTTTTTTAGGTAGACACGGTTACAGTAAATTAACAACGTTTTTAAGACTGTTGTGTGCTAGGCAAATAGCACCACTTAACGTAGCAAAGAAGTTGCTATATTGTGGCAAGAGATAATCTTTTGATTGTGGACAAATCATAAATGAAAATATCGTAACAAGCCATATTTATTATCCACTTATCCATTTATTATTTCATGACCTTTAACAATGATCCTCTTTGTCTTGCTTTTGTCTCTTTGTTTTAGAATAAAGTGTTAAAGGCCCTTCAAAATGTGGACGAAGGACATATTCTACCACTAGGTAGCCTTAATCCTCCCCCTTAATTGCCTGTCACGGGAGACTAACGTATGCGGGCTTACATCTCTATCTGGATGTAGAGGATCCTTTAACACCTCTACCTCCTTACTGAAATGCTGCTTTTCTCCTCTCTTGCTTAGATACTGCTCGGGCCAGGCAACAAAACTGCTGCTCTCCACCTCGCCCGAGTGGGTTGGATATTCCAGCCACGGTCTGATGGAAGGTAGAATTTCAGTGACCATGAGAGGAACCCAACCTTGCAGAATGTCTCTGCCGTGGACTTTTTCTTGGGATGTTACTGTCGCCTCTCCCACCGCACAGCTCTCTTGGTCAAGCATGTGAACCAGATCACCTAAAATAAAAACATTTACACAGGGCTGTTATTGTACTATAGTACAACCCATATTTTGGTTTCTGTTGTAACAAGAAAATACGTTCGCAAATATCGGAGTGCTCATATTAGACGGATTAATTAGGAGAGAACGTATGGGTTAGCACCAGGAAAACTGTGTGTAATTAGCATGTTTTGTTTTTCGTTCTAAGCAGATGTCATTAAGGTTGTTTTTGACTGTATATATGACATTTTTTGACAACAACAACAAAACGAAATACTTCCATTTATTTCCCCTTCGACCCGTGAGCATGAAATATATCAAGCCTGACTGGTAATCAGCAGGCAAAGTAAACACAGGGGACTAACCTTCTCTAAGTGCATGAGGACCAGGAACGTTTGAGTCTACATGTGCAATAATTCCTTTAGGTTTTCATGTTCCGTTGAGCCTGAACATATAATGGAGAAGGCAAAAAGAAATAATACATAAGAAATCTTTCATAAGAAACTTTGAAATGTAAGATCTTATTATGGACACCAAAAATTACGCCTTTTAGTTATGAGGTAGGATACTTCCTTTAAGCCAGTACGTACCTGGTACATCAGAAGCGATTGAGCTGTCTTCTTTCCTCTTGGAGCCCCTAGCCTTGGTAATTGTTGCTTCTATCTTTGGCATTTGAACTGTTAAAAATTTAATAATTTGAACTGTTACAAACATTTTAGAGTGATTAACCGAGATGAATGTACTCTCTTTCTAACTATGGCAAAACAAGCGAAAGTCAACTGCACTTCAGAAGGCATCTATTGAACACCCTGTATAAAATTATAGAAGAGTTGCAAGATTGCTCATCAAAGACACTATAGGCCAGCTTGTACGCACCTGATTCACTGGGAATGTCACTGCAAGCACCTGAACTGGTTTTCTTTCCCTTCGATGTGGTGGGAGTATTTTCATCCATTTGTGCTTTGGCTAAAACAATCCACATACAAATAAGTAATACAGGCAATGTACACAAATGTGTTCTTTAGAAGCCAGAGGAAACTAAAGTAAAGAGAAATTAATTTTCATTTTGATTTATTGTACTTTTTTAAGGGAGTTTTCATATATAGGGTTAACATCTTAACTTCCTTTTCTAGAGGCATCTTCCTTTTTTTCCCTTATTTTTATTTTAAATTGTATTCATAGTTTGCTTCCCGAATATGTATGTAACTCTGAATTGACATGAACTACCCTGAGCGCTGCCACTAAAAATTCTCACAGAGAAAAGTACAAATATAAACAGATGATGATCGTCTTTAATTCAATACTATTTTTATTTGTTATTTACGGGTTGGTACATACTAGCCATGGTAAACAAATCATACTCACCGAGTTTGTTTACCATGGCAGAAACAACGAAGTTGGTTAACGTCTTGTCTTCGGCGAGATCTGCCATTTGCGGTGAATACAGTCGCTGACGTTGAGCCCCGCAAAGCCTATCCAAATGGATTGACAACCCAGTTCGTCAAGTTTCTGCATCTGTCATAGTAACGTGTAACTTATGTGAGTATCGAGGAAGTAAGCAAAGACCGTATAATTGTAAAGACATATCCAGAAGAAACATTTCCTTTCTCCTAAATATACTGGTTAAATACGAACTATGGAGGGACGATTATTTTAGCACTGGAATCATCGGGGGTACCATCCATGGAAGCTGATCTACTTGTTTTAGTACTCAGTTGGTCTCAATTAACTCTCCTACCTACTCAAACTTGTTCTTGGTTACCTTTATGTCTATTACAACGCGTGCTTGACCTCAATAAACACGACACATTTTCCAGGAATCAACTAGTGCTAGGATCATCTTCCTTTCGTGTGACATGGACTTAATAGGAGAGAGTGGATCACAGACATATGCTTATCTCAACATGCGCAATAACTGTATCCTTACATTTGCATGTATGTTGGAAACAATTTTTCGGACCAGTTTGGTATGAGAAACTGCAGATTCTTTAACTTGGTTGTTGCTGTTTGCATCATCTGCCCTTTTCTGATACATTTCACGCTCCTTAGCATCAAGACTCTGGTATGCCACATTGCCTCTCCTTTGTAGCTCTGCCACGCTTACCCCTTCTGCCATCATTGTTTTGGCTAGTTGAGATAAAGTAGTGGGATTAGCTCTCGAACCTTTTCAGCCCAAAAGCCCACAAGAAAATTAAACAAACAGCATGACCACTTACCCTCCTTTCCCAAAAACTCACTCTTGAAGATAGAGAAAGCCGATTTCTTTCTTAGCTTTCCCTCGATGTAAGTTTTCGCCTCCCTAGCTGGTGGCTTGCTTCTTTCACTGCGAGGCCTCTCCTTTTTTTTCATTCCCAATCCAGTTCTGCCACGCAGAAAGTGAAATTTAGATTGTGTGCTGATAAAGCAAATGAAATCAATGCTACCAAGACCCTTTACATTGTAACACTACAACTCAGTATAACAAAAAGAAAAACACAATTTTCTAACAAAAATGATTCATAACGTAAACTTCCACTGATTTATTACGTTTAATTCTCGACTGGATTTAACATGTAACTCCCTTTTTAATAGCCAGCAAGAAGGAATAAGCTTTACTTAAAATAGATCAATATTTTGTACAGTAATGGTTAACAACCTCTATCACTTTTTCATCAAGACCTGTGGACTCGACAGCCTCCATGATCAACTCCCTGTTGGACATAGTTGTCATGCTGCCCAGCCACAGTACTTTCAGTTTTCCAAGCTGATCGACACTAAGTTTGTTGCGTGACATCTAATAAAAGTTTACAGTTTATAGGTTATAACAAGCAACTACATATCCATCAATAATTCCTTGACAGTTTCGAAGTAATACTCTGAGTTGCATGTGATGTAGTTGTATGCCACTAATTATTGGTTTGTATGTGATGTAGTTGTATGCCACTAATTAGTGGTTTGTATGCGATGTAGTTGTATGCCACTAATTATTGGTTTGTATGTGTTGTAGTTGTATGCCACTAATTAGTGGTTTGTATGTGTTGTAGTTGTATGCCACTAATTATTGGTTTGTATGTGTTGTAGTTGTATGCCACTAATTAGTGGTTTGTATGTGTTGTAGTTGTATGCCACTAATTATTGGTTTGTATGTGTTGTAGTTGTATGCCACTAATTAGTGGTTTGTTTGTGTTGTAGTTGTATGCCACTAATTATTGGTTTGTATGTGTTGTAGTTGTATGCCACTAATCATTGGTTTGTATGTGACGTGGTTGTATGCCACTAATTAGTGGTTTGTATGTGATGTAGTTGCAGCCACTAATTATTGGTTTGTATGTTGTAGTTGTATGCCACTAATTAGTGCTTTGTATGTGTTGTAATTGTATGCCACTAATTATTGGTTTGTATGTGTTGTAGTTGTATGCCACTTATTATTGGTTTGTATGTGTTATAGTTGTATGCCACTAATTAGTGGTTTGTATGTGTTGTAGTTGTATGCCACTAATTAGTGGTTTGTATGTGTTATAGTTGTATGCCACTAATTATTGGTTTGTATGTGATGTAGTTGTATGACAGTAATTAGTGGTTTGCATGTGTTGTAGTTGTATGCCACTAATTAGTGGTTTGTATGTGTTGTAGTTGTATGCCACTTATTAGTGATTTGTATGTGTTGTAGTTGTATGGCACTAATTATTGGTTTGTATGTGACTTGGTTGTATGCCACTAATTAGTGGTTTGTATGTGATGTAGTTGTATGCCACTAATTATTGGTTTGTATTTGTTGTAGTTGTATGCCACTAATTATTGGTTTGTGTCGATCGATGAACTCGTTCTGATTTTACTCTCGACTGTGGTTGTTGTTAGTTTAAAGCATGTACTGACAGTAGAATATGCGAGTGAGGATGCAGATGTAATGAGCTCCAATATATGAAGTTAAGCTAAAGCTAAAGGTCTAAGGTTTACTGCTTCTATTTGAGATCGATTGATGAATGACCATAAACACATGCACGCACTCACTAAGTGTAAATACACCGGTCACTGAAATAATCTCTGAAGTAAGAGCGTTTGCAAACACTTACCTTTACACTGACTGATTTAAGAAGCGTCGTTAATTAAAAACACAACTGGAACAGCGATTTGTTCACAGATGCAAATGACTTTTAGAAGAATAATCCCAGATTGAGCCCAAATGCAAATGATCGAGCAAACGCATTGTGTTGCCCAAATCATTACCCACCCTCCCAACCTAGAAAAGTAATTGCCTTGAATGTTATTCATTTACAATGCATTAGTTTACTTTGATACAACGTCTAACAATTCCATTAGTTAGTGCGTTACAACGTGCGGAACGGTTGGTCGTGGATACACACTGACGAGCAATACTGCTAGCCATGATAACCATGAGAAAATCAATTCATGGGTTTCCTTTACTTTTTTATATGAGTATGGGGCTCCGCTGGAGCTTTGTTATTAAAATGACTGCAAAATTTGCATCGCTTGCCCCAGGGCCCCATAATACAGCCGAAAACAAGGCCGCTTCAGGACATAAAACCAATATGGCGGCACCAAGAAGCCTTTGCAGACTTTTCATACACCATTTTGAAAAAAACTTTATGCATGGTCTCCACAAGCAAGGGGTGGTCCGGCCCCACTGACTCTTCAACAAACAGAGAGGAGGAGAAGCAGCAAGACTTTGTGTGGAAACCTACACTAGTCATCCTCATTGGCACAAAAGAAGATCTTGTTGCATCCCTTAATGGCTTAGAGCAGCAGCTATTTAAAAGGTACTGTGATAAATTGCCCAAGACAAAACAAATCGATGGTGAATAAAATTAGTCCTTAAATTTTAAGGGTTACAGTTTAGTTAAATGGCTGCATGCATTATGATCTTTATTACATAGTTGTAGTTAGTTTAAAATAGAGCACAAAGCCATTTTGTTAGTTGACCAAGGAATTCTCAGTTCCCATAACCATGTAAGTACTACCAACTGACTTATCTTTTAACAGCTAAGACCACGAAAGCTGGGCAAGTCGTAACCAAAGAGAACAAAGGTACGTACGTAGTTAACATTGCTGCAATGTTTTGAACAAGCACAAAGCCATTTTGTTAGTTGACCAAGAAATTCTTAGTTCCCATGACCATGCAATCTTTATAGTTTTTAAACAGCTACGCCTCCTTCTCCCAAGGCGAAAAAAAACTGGTGCTTCTAATTCTTTTTATTTTTCACTTGAGAATGCACTTGACCAATAGGAAATGGGAGCCAACTGAAAGCGATGTGCAGCGTTGCTAAAATTTCTATGAACGAACCTATACTGGTAAACAACTTACGTGAATTTCATATTCATGGACAGCCTAAAACATGGCTTTTAATATCATCTGACACCAAATGCTCTTCTGCAAATTACAAACCAGCTGCTACGGCTTCAAGTTTCAACAAGGTCATCTCTTTGCATCAGAACAACTCTGTTCAACATTGGATGAGTCACATGGAAATGCATTTTCTAGGTTAGCTAAAGCCCTACAGCAATTTCTTTGCTGAAAACCACATTGTTGAGCCATTCTAGAGAAATACAGAAGATGTCGCTTGTTCCTTTGTGTTGCTGCTATTGCTTTGCTGCTCTTCACCAACAAAGCAACTATATGCATTTCTTCAATTTTTACTGCCAACAATCGCTTTTGTGATATGTATTAGTGATTTTGCTGCAAAATTGTTTCAAGTAATATACTTTGTCATCAGGTGTGAAGCCAAGTTTTCTTAAGTGGGATTTGAGTTTTTTAAGTGCACTTGAGTGAAGTGCTCACATGAGACCAACTTGGCTTCTAGTGTGAAGTCAAGGAATGGCCCTTAAAGTGCAGTCTCCATCTCCGATGATTGGGTCTTTCTCCATATCGAAACACACAAGGTCTCTTTGAAGTGAATTGATCGCAAATCTTTACAGCCCCATAGGTAACTATGTTTTTGTGGATGCCGTATCCTAGACACTGGCATCCTCTTTGCGGTCATGTTGTCATGTAACAATAGAAGAAGCTAATCGGGAGCTAATCAGATCACGAGAAACGCAATCAATTTACTGTCAATTACATTTCGAGGTAGCACGAGTTGTTTTCGGTAGTCGGCCTATTCTACAACTTTGGATGGGTCTCTACGATCGTCAACGATTACAATACGGATAAATCTGATCTTCCAAATATGGTCTGTGATAAATATCCTCAAATGCTCGGAAATGCTTTGGCTGTCATACCAATGGAAAGACGACAAACAAGTGAAACAAGCCACATATTTTGCTGAGCTCAGGTCAGAAGCGAAGTAGTGAATGACGGCGAATTTTGGTAAGTTGATAATGTTTTCTTTGTATTTCACCCACTTAATTAGGCACAGCTTTTGAGAAATGCGTAAATCGTATGTTTGTAAAGAACTATTCGATGTTTCATGCACTGTTCGAGATTTTGGAAGAGAGACAGTGGATGAACGGAGGTCTTTGTTTGACAACTATCGAGTGACGCATTTGAAAAATGTTGTCAAGAGTTCGGCAATCCGCAATGCTTTTAACTGGCCTTTAAGGACAAATGATCTTAATTTATTGTCTTTGTTTGGAAGTGACTGTGCACGACGTGCCGATTGTCACATCTGTCAAAGTGCTGACCGCGTTGCCACTCAAAAGCACTTGAAATGAGTGCTCTGCACTAATTCTGATTTGAAAATTGTCACTATCTTTTGGGACACAAAATCTCTTTCGCGAAATTCTCCCGTGTTGCAGGTTTCATGAAAGCTGTGCCTGGTTCTGTACAGTACAATGCAGCTGTTGATTCTGATACAAAAGTACATAACAATGTATTTAAAACTGTCAGAAGTGTGAAAAACGATGTGCATTTTAGATCACGTTCACCATTCAAGCAGTTAGCAGTAAAATCATGCGAGCTTAAATCTCGAGATAGAGAACCATCTAGAATTTCATTGCGAACAGTGATTCATTCTTTGAAATTTCGAAAACTGACTAGTTTCTTCTGTAATTCTTTTTTTTCGATTTAAAAAGTGTATAACATGGTTGTTTGCATTTAATGTTTCAAAAAGAAATATTTTACTCTCCAGAGATGTTGAATTAAATCCAAGTCCAGTTGCAGATGGCAGAATTAGTTCATCAACATTAGTATGCAAAACCACACCTGAATTGCTATTGAGCTCAAGGCTACTAAGACATGAATTAAGACCACTTGATGTTGGTGGGGGAGGTGACTGCTTTTTTAAATCAGTATCACACCAGTTATGTGGTGACTCAAACTGTCACTTAGAAATTAGAGCAATGGCTGTCCAGTATTTGAGAATTAATCCTGAGCAATTTATAGAAAGCAATGTGGATGGATCATGGTTAAGATATTTATCTTGTATGTCTATGCAGGGAACATGGACTGATCACATTGTTACACAAGCTGTTGTAGATTCACTGAACTTAAGAATTCATATTGTAGAATCTAATGCAAATTTTTCAGATTTGACCCTGGTTGAACCTATGAATACTAAGACTGGAAATATAAGGTCTATATATTTAGGTCACATTGGTGAAATGCATTACGTGTCAACTTTACAAGCTGAATTCAGAATTAATTCAACTCAAACTGGGACTGAAAAGTTTTGTGAAAATCTTGTGACTTTCAAATAAACTATGACCGCAAAACACAGAATAGTGTCTACATGAAAGAATATAGAAAAAAAGAAAAGCAGAAAAGGGCATTTCTAAGGAGGAAAGAGAAAAAAATAATCAATACATGAAGAATTACAGAGCACAGAAACAAAACATCCAGTATTGTATTTCAAAGTTTCATGACATGGTCTCTCAAGGGTCATTGTATATTTGTACTTGTTGCGATCAGCTGTTTTACAAACATAGTGTCATTCATACTAGTAATCTAAAACAAAAGAATCCTGATATTCATAAATACCTTAGTGGTAAGAAAAGTGTCAACAATATTGAATGGGTTTGTAAAACATGTTTAAACTATTTGAGTAAAAACAAAGTTCCACCATGTGCTTTAGTAAACGGAATGCAATTTCCACACAAACCACCATTCTTTGATCTAAATGATCTAGAGTGTAGAT
The DNA here is from genome assembly GCF_964199315.1 of Orbicella franksi. Lineage (NCBI taxonomy): Eukaryota > Metazoa > Cnidaria > Anthozoa > Scleractinia > Merulinidae > Orbicella > Orbicella franksi. Next base: position 8,766,679 of record NC_138154.1, read on the forward strand.
TAATTGCACCCAGAATTGCTTTTCAAAACCTTATGCAGGTACCAAGAGGAAAGCAACTTAAAATACATGGTAATATTGTTAATGTACCAGCTGATCTGAGCAGTACTGTTGGTATGTTGCCACGGCTACCAGAGGAAACTGCAACAATTAAAGTGAATTTGAAACGGAGGCTACAGTACAAAAGTAGTGCATTATCATTAACTGTTAGACCAAAAGTTATCACAGCTGCAATTTGGCTTTTGAACAACAGTGATCTGTATAAAGAGGAAGGTATTGCACTGAATGAAAACTGGTTAAACAACTACAATGAAGCATTGGCTGGAGACATTGAAAGCAATGATGATGAGAATGAAGTCTTGATTGAAAATAAAAAAAACAATGAAGAATTGTCACAAAATGACGAAGATGAATGAAGTGAAGATGAAGCAGAAATTTGTGCAGGTGTGACCGATACTTTGCTGACACCACCAAAGATCACAAAGACTGGTTAGTCAAAGTTCTTTATAGTGACATCTGTAAGTCAGAACTGAGAAGGTCAGACCGTAGAGCTGCAATGAATGTGGACAACATTTTTTATAAAACAAAAAATTTCAGATGAAAATTCTATTAGGAAAATCACAAGTTGCTTTAAGAAAATGCCATAGAAATAATAAGTCTTTAACAGCTGGGGATTTAAAGAAAGATGGAGGATTGGAAAAGCTAGTACATCATGACGAGGGATACAAATTCCTGAAAGCTTTAAGGGGATCCCCTTCATATTTTGAACAAGCTAAAAGAGATCTATTTGCTATGATAAGACAACTTGGCACAGCTACTTTGTTTTGTAGTTTCTCATCAGCAGAAACACAGTGGATTCACCTTAGAATTCATGGTCAACTGGTTGATCACAAGCAATATACTAACGATGAACTAGTGAATTTAAACTGGGAGGAAAAGTGTACATTGATCCAAAGTGATCCTGTCACATGTGCTAGACATTTTGACTATCGAGTGAATACTTTCCTAAGGCATTTTCTGCTAAGCAGTGCTGAACCATTAGGAAAAATATCTGACTGGTTTTATAGAGTTGAATACCAACAAAGAGGTTCACCTCACATTCACATGATGATATGGATAGAAAATGCACATGTATTTGGTGAAGATAGTGACAGCAAAGTCACCTCATTTATTGATAACATAATTACTTGTAAAGAGCCAGTAGACATGCTGAATTATTGGAGCCAGTTAAAAGGCAAATTCATAAACATTCCCATACATGCCATAAGAAATCTAAAAATGAAAGTAGGTTCAATTATCCTCAACCACCAATTAGGCAAACAGTTACTTTACATCCATTTTCTGTGGATGAAATACCAATGAATGAAGTAAAATCATACAAAGATTCATGGAAAAAAAATACACCAATATTTGAATGACCTTAAAGAAGGTATGGATATCACTTTTGACAACCTACTTGTGATCTTAGGTATTACTGAAGATGATTATATATTAGCTATAAGATCATCGATTAATACACTAACTATATTTCTCAAAAGAAGCCCTAATGAATTAAGGATAATTATTATATGGCTTTGGCTTGTGGCCGATATAATATGCGCTCTGATTGGCTAAGAGCGAGATCTGAACGGTCATTATGCAGCCGTAATGCCCACGGGCCGATTATGGATTATGCAAATTAGAAAGAGCCCGGCTCTGAAAATTCAAGTGCATTGAAACGATGAAAGCCGATTTAAAACAGTAAGAGAAAGTAAGTAGCTAAAAGTTTAGAGATGTTTCCTTAATAAAATTTATATAGAAGTCGTTTGTGACTTGCCAGCCAGTAACCTTGGCGGGCACTAGTGAAAAACAATCAAAGTTTGCCGAGTTATAAGTAAAGCTAAAATCGCTAAGTGAAAAACACCATCGGCAGATCTGTCATGCATCCTGAGCAGAACACAATAAAGAAACTTACAAGATATCATCTTAGTCACAACAACTACAGAAATATTAAACTCCGTCACAGTTCTCATCAAATATATTCCCTCGCTTTACACAAGCAAGGGTAAATCAGCTTCCAGGATCATCAGATGTAAACAATCAAGCGGTTTCTGTCAGTAGCAGTGTTTCTAATAACTGCAGGAAGTTTTAGACGTTCACAAGGCCTGAAAAGTTCATCCATAAATCCCAGAATGAAGAAGGCGAAGATATGTTGTCGAAAGCGAAAGCGGAGATCAAGTTATTCTGAGCAGTGGATTCTGAAGCATTAGTATTTTGTTTCACCGAAAGACCGTCGGTTTGGACTATTTTGAAGCACTTTCTGTCTTTTCCATGTGCGTTGACGTTTCGCCACAAAAGTCGGAAAAACTCCCCCATCAACTTGTGGCACCACTATACTAAAACACCTTTTTGAGGCTGTGACAATCACTTTTCCCATAAAGAAATGTGTATTTTTACGGAATTCGTAATACAGTGGTGAAGTTCACTGACTGCGTAGTTTTGCCCTGGGTTTGAGACAATGAATGAATCGGTAAACACGCGCATCGCCGGATGTAAACTGACGACTTCCGCTCGAATACTTTTTTTCTTTTTGTTAATTCATGGGCCATATAATGAACAACTTAATAACCTCGACCGTTCGGTTGTTACGGGAAAATCTCAAACCTCGGCCTACTGTATTGACCGAGCGATAGCAAGGTCAATACGGGAAGGCCTTAGTTTGAGATTTTCCCGTAACGACCTCACTCTCGGTTATTAAGTAGTTAATAATTACAATGTCCCATGTCTTAGTGCATGGAGAGCCAATATGGATATTCAATTTATATTAGATGTGTATGCATGTGCTGTATACATAACAAATTATATTTCAAAGGCTCAGAAGGGTATGAGTGAACTGTTACAACAGGCTTGTACCAAAGCGAGAAAGGCCAATTCCACCATTAATCAGCAAGTGAGAGATATCGGAAGCAAGTTTTTAAATAATGTTGAAATAAGTGTTTTACAGCTTCCAATGCGTAAAGCATCTCGACAGGTTGTATTTATAAATACCTCAACTCCCACTGATAGAATTAACGTTTTAAAGCCACTAAGCGATATTAAGGAAATGGATGATGATTGTGAAGATAGTTATACAGGTAATTTGATTAAAAGATACACAAAGTGCCCAGTTAGTCTTGAACACCTTACACTTGCAGACTGGGCTGCCTGGTATGATACTGATACAAAACCATACAATAAGCAGTCCAAAGAACTTGACACTGATAGCCTTCTTTTAGAGACTGCTACTAATGAACTTAACGATGATGATTATAATGATGATGACGATGATGATGATGCCCACTCTAAACAAAAATCTTCAAAGAAAATCAAAAGGAGGAAAAAAGCTAGAATAATAAGAAGTGTGTGGTTCAACAAAGAAACTGAACCAGAGAAACACTATCATGAACTGATCATGCTTTTTACTTCATGGAGAAATGAAGACACTGATTTGCTTGGTAATTGTTCATCTTATCAAGATTATTTTTCTCTTATGGCTCATAAAATAAATGAAAAGATAAAAGAATATTCTGTATGCAATGTAGACTTCAATGAAATACAAGAACATGCAAATAATATGGAAGACATGGACAATCAATATGACATGTTAGCACCAAGTACTCAAAATGTTGAATGCCAAGATGAAGCAGAAGGTAATCAAGATTTACAACCTGACTTAAATGAGAACTACAATCTTTCTGATGACATTGGCATTCCATCAGTTGATCTAAATCATGAACCACTACTACTATATGAAATGCAGGATGACGACTACAGACACATGATTCAAACTTTGAACAAAGAGCAAAAGGAATTTTTTTTACCATGTATTACATCTGATTAAAACATCAGACGAGCCATTTCATTGTTTTCTTAGTGGAGGAGCAGGAGTTGGGAAATCAGTTGTAACAAAGGCCTTGTATCAGGCAGCCTTAAAATATTATAATCAGAGAGCAGGCATTGACTTTAGACAAGTAAAGGTGTTGTTACTAGCACCTACTGGTAAAGCTGCTAATAATATCAAAGGCAATACCATACATACTGCTCTTGGAATATTTGCATTTCACCCTGAAAACGTACAAATGCCCTGACTCAAGTAGACTCAATACCCTGAGATGTCAACTAGGTGATCTCAAATTGATATTTATAGATGAAATATCCATGGTTGGCAACAGTATGTTTAATATTCAAATCAATAATAGACTTAAAGATATTAAAGGCAGTCATTTACCCTTCGGAGGTGTGAGTATTGTTGCTATAGGTGACCTATTTCAACTTCAACCAGTAATGGATGGTTACACATTTAAACACCTAGACAATTCAGAGTATAGTATTCTTGCACCTAACCTTTGGCAAGAACATTTTAGAATGTTTGAACTACATGAAATTATGAGGCAAAGAGAAAGTAAAATGTTTGCTCAAATGCTTAACAGATTGACAGAAGGTAAACATACCTGTCAATATATTATGAAGTTTAAAGAGAGGTTAATAGATTCCAACAGCAACAAATATCTTGATGTACCTCACTTATTCATACAGAATGCTAAAGTAAACAATTTCAACGACAGAGCTCACAATGCTATGTCTGGTCCTAAGTACTCAATCAAAGCACATCACACTGTCATTGGAGCTCAATCTCAGACACTCAGGGAAAAATACTAAAACAAATTCCACTTGATCAACCAAATGAAACAAGTCAATTGCATACAGTGTTGAACCTAGCAGTAGGTGAAAGGACAGATATCTCTCTTAATATGAGAATTGATGATGGCTTGACAAATGGTGCTGCTAATATAGTCAAACTTATTCAACTACAACAAACTGGCAAACCTTCAGGTATTATATGGGTACAATTTGATTGTGTTAATATTGGTGAGAAAACAAGACATGATAATAGACATCTCTATGTGCAAGGCATTGAACCTTCATGGACACCCATCAAACAAGTTACATCACAGTTCGCAGTAGGTAAAAATAGAACAGTATAGGTCATAAGAAAACAATTCCCACTGCGTCCTGCTGCTGCAAAAACCATTCACAGGTCCCAAGGTGATACGGTTCCTAAAATAGTTGTCAACTATGATACTAAAAAAACAATACCTCATATTCACTATGTAGGTTTAAGCAAAGTAACAACAATGGAAGGCTTATACATAATAAACCGTTGTGAAGAGAAAATACCTGTAAATACCGATGTGCAGAAAGAAATGCTAAGGTTAAAAACTGAAGCTAAATTGCATTTGTGTATAAATTCCATTTACAATGCAAGCGAAGTGCCATTGAAACTTTGTTATTTAAACGCAAGGTCTTTACATAGACGCATTGAAGATGTGTGCACTGACTGGAACTACTCGAGTACTGATGTAAATATTTTTTCAGAGACCAGATTCAGCCATTCTGATGACAATAGTTTATATGTTATTGATAACTACACTTTATTTAGAAATGATAGTAGAATAACAAGTAATAATCTCCGACCATATGGAGGTACAGCAGTTTATAGTCGTATTGATTACTATCCTGGTTATCCATACTCCTGTAATTCTCATGGAATTGAAATAACTGCTATCAGACTAATGACTGCTCCACATGCATATATTTGGCATATATCGCTCACCTAGTGTACCTATAGTGCAAATGTGTTCTGCTCTTTCAAATGTCCTTTCTTTACAGGCCTTGCTACTCAATGTTTTTATTGGCGACTTCAATATTGACTGGCTAAAAACCACAGAAAGAACATCACTTTATAACTTATTTGTTAGAGATCATGGATATAAACAGCTTGTGTCATGTTACACCACTGATAACAAGACTTGTATAGATCATGTTTATAGCAACATACCAATATCAAATATTAAAGTACAAATACTTGAAACATATTTTACAGATCACAAATCCGTTTGTGCACTTGTTGATTGCTTTAGTGATTTAGCTTAAATATCAAAGTCTTTTCCAAAACAATAGGGAAAGAGATTTGATAAATGGAAGGCAGGGTTTCAAACGTCTATGATTCATCGTTAACTTGAAAGTTCAAAGGCATTTAAATTAAACAACAATTTTCACAAGCAAAATGAAGTTGAACTGGTGGCCAAAACTCTTTAAGTGTGTTTAAGTGTTAAGTTAACAAAACAGGCTTTCGTTCGCTTAACCGCATGTCACATGGTCATTTACATTACATGATCATTTAAATTGCACATATACAAGTACTAAAGAAACCACATTACAAAGTAGTTCATTTGAGTACAAATATAGAAATTATCTCAGTCAATATTGTTACTTTTATTTCACAGTTACTGACATTCCAAACATGGACTCAAACTCAAGGTAAGTTGTTGTAATAAGACCCTTTAAATACATTAACCAATTGCCATTATAGGTAAGTGAATGCAATTGCATGTACATTAACTTAATGGAAATCTAATAATCTATTTTCTTTTCTTTCAGTAAAAGTACATCAACAACAAAGATCAATACCAAAAGTAAAGAGTGAGGTAAAAAAAAGCTTGTATATACTATACAACCCCTGTTAGAAACAAGCCTTGGAGAAATGACAACTAGCCACCTAATAGGTATTTTGGCTACTCATTAGCAGTTCATCTCGAAATCTCATAAAGACTGCACCAAACTTGTGTTTGAATGATTTTATCAATTGTCACTTTCGACTCTACCTCTTCTCTATATATCCAAGCTCATTGCTCTTATATTACACTCTTGCTCAGGGCTGTAACTACCAAGAGACATGGAAGGCACTTGCCTCATCTAGATTTTAACCCAAAATTAAAAACAAAATACAGTTAGATGGCAAAATAATCCCCAGTTGAACGAGATTGCATTTTCAAATGAAATTCCTTTAAAAAATACTGAAAATAGAATTTGAGAGATGCTAGATTTCAAAGATTTCTGGGGGGCATGTCCACAGACCCCCCTAGCAGCTCATGCCTTTAGCAATCACAGAACTTGCCACATCTGTGTCAAAAGTCTGGTTGCGACCCTGATATGCTGGTTACTCAATGGGAGTAAAAACAGTAGAACATTCAAATGGTGGCAGTGGCTGCTTTATAGCAGTTTTATTTAGTTATTATTAAAATCCTGACAATACTTTTGGCTGCTTAATAGGAAGTGGCTGCCTAATGGGTCAGCATTTAATAGGCATTCTTCGATTCTACTAAATTGACTGACCATAAATACAAAATTACTAAAAATAAATTGTTCTTCTAAATTTTTTCCTAGACGAATCCATTGAAGGATATGTGCACTTATTAACAGAAGTACAAACTGCAAGGAATTCCACAACCAACTACTTCAACTGTCGCATTCAAACAGGACAGGACAAAGCAGTCTGTAGTGTCTGTTATTCACCTCAAAAGCGCATGAATTTAAAACAAGCGTTCCTTAATAAATCACCAGTAAAATAATAATAATAATCACTTTATTTAAGTGTCGATGTGTTTAGCACTAATGTGCTAATTGGGGACACTGTAAAAAAATAAACAAATATTTCAAATATAACATAAACTATTAAGAATCCCAACTGGTGGGAGGCTGACCAGTTGGCTATTTACACAACATGGTCGAGGAGTTGAACTCGAGGCTACCGAGAACAAGTCCAGATAGTGGTAGGATGGAGGATTTGAACCAGGGACCTCCAGATTTCAAATCCAGCGCCCTAAACCACTCGGCCACGCCACCTCCCTAAAAATCACAGGAGTGAAGCAAACAGCATCAAAAAGATTTCACAAACAAGAAGAAGAATTCACAATTGCAAAACATGCAAAGGTAACTCCAACTTCACTGCCCTATACCTCTAGTGAACACTTCAGCAACCAGTTATGCACCATTACCAAAGCACTGGAAAAAGATGTATATGAAACATTACACGTCAAAGCAAAAGTCCTAAAAAAAAACAGGAAAAGAAGCAAGTTGATGTAAAAGACGGCGAAAAAGCAAAATACAAAACTGACTGTCTAATAGCAGATGAAACTAACTCAGTTAAACTAGTCCTCTGGGAAGGCATAATTGACAAAATTCAAACAGGGAAACATCTTTTCAAGAATTTGAAAGTTGGTATCTTTGATGACATAAAGTACTTAAATACAAATGAACTCACTGACCCTCAAGAAATTGAAGATTTACACAATATCAATCTGACCACACCAGAAATACAAGACAACACAATTGAAGGCCGCTGCATTGGTGTGCACATCAAACATATGGCCTCTTGCATAGTATGCAACATGACCATCAGTGAAGCACAACTTGAAGAGGAAACTGTAACTTGTAACAATTGCAACATAACTACTCTTTCAAACACATGTAATACAAAATTAGTTGCTCAAATTGTCATTCAATCCATGAAGGACAAAAAGATCCTGAAGTTTACTTGCTTTAACAATGCCATTATCAGCTCCCTCAAAACAACAGACTGTCAGATGTCGTTATCTGATATCCCACTATCATGTTGCAAGCAGGGGATAGAAAATTATAGCAGACAAAACAACTCAAGTAATTTCACAGTTCCTCCCCTTACAGTAAGGAAAACTCTAACAACTGCAACATAACTTCTCTTTTAAGTACTTGAAAAAGAAAATATTATTTGTACAAATTGTTATTAATCAATGCAGGATAAAAACATTCCCAAGTTTACCTCCCTTAATAATACTATAAGCAGCTTACTCAAAACAACTGAGTGTCAGTTGTTATCTGAAATGCCATAAGAACACTTGAAGAAAGTTACATTGCAGACAGGGGATGAAAACATACAATGTAGCAGACAAAACAACCCAAGTGATTTCGAGGAAACTCTCCTTATAGTGATATTAAGATTTATTCCCTAGAAAACAAAAGCACTGTAACATTTAGTTCCTTTAATAATACTATAAACAGCTTCATCAATTAAGAAACTTTGACAAAATATATTGGAGGGTAGGGATAAGCATTTATGGCAAACAAAACCACACAAATGGGTTTATAGTACTACCCTCCATTAATATTGTAGAAGCAATAGCAAATTTTAATCCGGCGGGACGCTTCATGGTCTGCTCCGAACACTTCGACGAAACCTGCTTTGGCAGAACAATTCATTTCGAGCGATCAAGAAGATATCTTCTGCCGCATTCTGTGCCAACCATTTGGAAGGTTGTCGAACAACCTCTTTCACAGCGGAGTCGTCGTAAGGTAAACCATGTGTGTTTTGTTTGTTACCCTACCTCCTAGTAAACAGGCCCTATGAAATGTACCCTTTCAAGGAAAAAAATTGGAGTATGCAACAGTTCTAGAGTCGGACGTTCTGGGTCACTATTTCTCCTATACACTCTTATTTAGTTTATTTGCCCTTTCCGGCGAACAAGACATATAGGTACCAGAAAATGTACAGGGCATCTTAGATGTCTTCAGTATCCGGTATCTACAAACTCTAAAAATTATGCGACATCTCAGATCTCACATTCCTATCCATGATGGCATGTTTCTTTCACACATAACTAGCTATAACTTGAATACTTTTGTTTCTATAGATCATCATGGAATTGGTTTCCGAGCCTGCTACTGCGCCTCCAGTCCCAGCAACAAGGAGCAGCACCTGCACAAATGTTTTGCCTGTAAGGACACAATAAAGGTCCCCATTTGGCTATCTTTTGCACTGCCTTTTTCCAGTAACAGCGATTGTTTGATAAAAATATAATATCTGTATTTCTTGCCAGGAGGAATTTGACCAATGTCCACATGTTTTGATGTCGCCTGTAGCATCCGGATCCGGAGACACTTCTGTAAGTTATCTTACTAACGCATAAAGCTTTACAATTGCTAGCACAACTCTTATTTATTTCATTTCTCACAGAACGATCCTTGTCCAGCTCCTGGTTCTCCGGCCCTCACTTGTGGATCAGACACATACATGGACATTCTGTCAAGTACTCCCATCAGTTATGAGGTATTAATTTGTAGAGATCTCTGTTCCATAACTAGGAATAATAAGATAGGGTGGTTAGTTCAGCCAAGTGATACATGCAAGGCATAGAACTTCCTAGAACTTAAAATGCATAGAAAGTAAAAATTGACTGGTTTCTACTACAAACAACAACAAATTAATCCAGCGATGTCCAGCCGGCAGCCTTAATCAGCTTTGATATAGCTACCATGCATGACTATTTCTCTTGCTTTTAGAAAGGTTAAGCTCACTTACCTTCGTAATTTTTTCTCTATTTTTGTTTTATAGTTCTACTACGTATGACTATTATTATATGCCAACATAATTAAAAAACATGAATGACTGTTTTGCATTTTCAGACAGGCCAGAGTCATAGTGATGTTCAGCTGCCTGTAGTATCCCCCATTACCTCTCACAGTTCACTGGACTGCACTTCATCAGAGGTGCTCACAGAACAATCCACTACACAAAGCCGGGTATCTTCCAAGGGCAAAAAACCCCACAGAAAGAAAGAATCATGTGTCAACTGCCTTGTTTTGCTGAGTGAAAAGAAAAAACTTCAAAGGAAAGTAAAAATTGGACAGTCTCGACTAAAATCAGTTAATCAGAAAATGGAAGAAAACCAAAGAAACTGGGCCAAAACATTTCAAGAAATGAGCCAAAGGCCACAGTTAGTATCTTCAGGTGAGCCTTATATTATCACAGAACATCACAAGGCCAATCAATACATTGTAAACACAACAACAGACTACATGCAGATATAAAGTAAACACAATATGCTTCAAGCCTTTAACTGGTTATGGTGCAGTTATCTATTTTATGAGTTAATGTGTTCAAGTTTTGGCTAGCAACATTTATTTACTTATTTATTTTTATTATGGAATACTATGCGGCTCACAGCAATGTCCCTACCTTCCCTAATTGCAAGGGTGTTCTAGCAGTTGAACTCATACAATTTCCAGTTTACCCTATACTTTTTCTTACAAAGTTTGGTTAGAAGATGAGTCCCCTTCCTCACATAATGTCCTGGAACTGTCATAGGCATGGGTATGGATATCTTCTAGGACAGGTCTAAAAACTGTAATGTTATTCCTAGGAACTCAAACTAGTGAAGATGATTTGTTTGGCACTAACACACCTGAAGCACCAACAGAGGATGTGATATATAATAATGATGATGCTGATGAAGATGCGGCAGTTGAGGAGGGAGAGCAAGCAATGGATGTTGATGAAGAGGACCCATTGTGGTCACCTGACATTGAATTAGATGCCACTTACATGAAAACTGGAGACGATGATGACAGTGAAAAGGGTGAAAAACCAAGGTAAGAATTATGCTACTGTAACAGCTACTTTTCAAGTAATACTGTTAAAAGCACTTATTGCAGTTGGTTTTTCCTGTTTAAGACTGATTACCGCCCACCCTGCTTTCTTTTATTTTTCTTTTAGGTTGACTTGTGAGGGAAAGAATGTACAACAGGAACCAAAAGGAATTGTCTTCTTATCAAAGTTACTGCTCCTATTCCAATACTGCCACCTGTGCTTTGCCACAAGTCCTCATATCAGTGTGTCACAGACAGGGACAATGATAACGATTAAGACAACTTGCAGCATGTGCCAGGGAAGTTACGTTTGGCAGAGTCAGCCGTATCTCCTTGGAAGGTTTCCTGCTGGAAACCTTTTGTTGAGCTTCGCAATCCTTTGTGCGGGTGCTTCTGTTTACAAAGTGTTGTTGGTGTTCAAGTACATGGGGATGCTTGGTATATTCCCAACCCACTTATTATTACCATCAGAGGCATCTCCTAATACCATCAATAATGAAGTTTTGGCGCAACTACCAGGCTCGGATTCTGGAAAAACTGAATGGTAAAGAAGTTGTGCTTGCAGGGGATGGCCACCATGACAGTATGGGCCACTCAGCAAAATATGGAACCTACACCATATTTTGTTGCACTGTGGGCCTCATCATCCATATTGTACTGATCCAGGTACCAGAAATATCAATTAGTATTACTAATAGTAATTTTATTTCAATAACTTTGCAAAATCCACAAATTACACCATGTTTTTTTGTGAATAATACAACCATTGCATGTTTCACAATGTAAAAATTTCTGTATGTTAACAGTGTACATGTAATTCAACATGTCATGGCACAATGTATGTTAAAATTGCCAATTGAAACTGACTGTTCCTTAGGCCAGTCAAGCCGGTAGTAGCAGCAACATGGAGTTTACAGGCCACCAAAAGGCTTTTGCCTTCCTGCTTGGCACAGGCATGATTATAAAGGCCTTTATTTCTGATCGACATATGCAAATAGCCAAATGGATGCGGGAGACTTGTCCGAAGAAGTGCAAAGAGCTGGGGAAGCCTGTAATTGACCACTGCTTTGACCTATGGCACATTAGTAAAAGTAAGATTTATACCAGTCTGTGAATACTACATACACTAGTGCTAGTTCTTTACTACTGTTTTCCTGTTAGGTCAGCTTAATGCAGAGCAAGTGCATATTATGGATATATTGGATCAGGTGGTAAATTGAACACATTTGAGAAAAACTAGAATTTTTATAATACTTTTTGTACAGTGTCACATGGAAAGCCTTACTTTGCACTCATTTTTTACCTCCAAAATAGAAATACAGAAGGCTCTTATCAAGTTAAGCAAAGAGAAGGGGTGTGAGGTAATTGGGAAATGGTGGAAGGCATGTGTGAGGCACTTGTACTGGTCAGTCACCCCAACTATGTCTAACCAAGGGGAAGTCATACTGGCAAAATTTCAGTGCCTTTTGTCACATATCATCAACAAGCACAAGGAGCTTCCAAACCATTTATTTAACAAGTGTGCACATGGTCCAATCACCAGCCCTCGTGTTTGGTTAACAAAAGGTACTTACGGCACTGTGTTTGAACATCTTTACTGATTCATGAATGCTCTTGTGACGGTTAATGACTTTCAACACCTAGAAAATTCACTCTTTTTTCACTTATGATGTTTAGTAGAAACAATTCAGGTAATGTGGCATAAATAGTGGAATGCAATAACAATGTACATACAGTATACTTGTGTTCTTTATATGTGTTCATTATATGGCACCAATAAAGCCATGTACATGTATATATGTATTTCAAAGGGTCAGTCGCCTATGAAAAACTGTGTGAAGTACTTTCCCAGGCACCTCTGTTGAAGGCAATTGAGAAGGCTTCTCCAGTAGCAAAAACAAGCTGTCTTGAGGGTTATCACTCTGACGTGAATCAGTTTGCACCCAAGATGCTGGCTTACTCTTACCTGGGGATACTTGCCAGGTAAGAACCTAAATTAGTTGTGTGGCCTGAAAGAAATGGCCAACAGTTGCAGTCTAAATGCTGGTTCACTAGTATTGTTGCCACAAAATGTTTACTGATTTTTCAGGCCCTTAAATAATATTGCTGCTTTAGAATTATTCTAAAACCACAGCACTGAAATTTTTTTATTTATTGTGTATAATCAATATTGACATTAGCTATCATATCGATATCAATCTTGCTGGGTGTCGAGACAAGACAGAAAATAACAGCACACTAGTTCTTGTCATGATGTCAAAATTAATATTATAAATCTGTGAAGCCAGTTACATTGAACAGTAGAAAAGCTGCTACAGATAATAATAACTATTGTTATGTTCCTAGACTTTCACTCAACAAAACGAGCACTGTGATTGGTTGATTCTTGTTCACCTGCCTCTGATCAATTCTGGACTGGGATACAATTCCGCAGTTGATGCCCGCGCCGGATACAACATTTGTTTGTTTGTGGGTTTTGCTGTGATTGTTGAAGGGAAAGTCTAAATATATAACAGTGCACTTGATGTCTGGTCCCTCGGGAAACAAGTTGGTTTTGTTTTCCCTTGAGTCCTGATGTTTCCCTTGACTTTGTCTCGGGAAACATGTATCAGAACTCTCTGGAAAAGAAAACTAACCCTTTCCCTTGGGACCATACATTGAGTGTATATTATTAATCTACAATGGGGGTTATTTCCTTAACAGCTGTCTACTGTGCATTTATTATAACACTTTTTTCAGGACCATCCTTTCTGCCATACATTTTAATTACAACCTTCAAAGAGAGGCACAAGTTGATGATCAAGGCAATCCAAAGCTAAAGGTGACGTATGCAAAATTCAAGGAGGGTGAAGCCACTGTCAGAGAGGTGAAAGTGGAGCAAAATTATGGTAAATAAATTTAAAGCTGTCTAACCCCTACACCTTCAATACATGTAAGAGGAAAAAATAATGTTTATTCATTAGTATTATTGACATTCAGGCTAACTACTCTCACTAATGGGCTAGCTTGACTAGAGTATTGGAATTAACATTTCTTTTTATCATTCACAGTGCATCTGTAGCTCTATTTCTTACTTATACATTCATTATGAAGAAAGCAGTTCACCATAGGAACATGTAACATTCATACTGTAATCTAATTGTCCTATCAATAGTAGTTCTGAATGACTGTGTATATTAGTTCAGTTTTCATATTTATATTTCCATAGATTATGTGTCTGAAATATATGAAACCCTAATTTCAACACCTAGGGCAGATCTAAAGTGTATAAAGGATGAGTTGAACGGACAGATTCCTGAGGCCTTACACGCTATGCTCTCAAACAAAGAGACAAGTGAAGATGCCAAGGAAAAGTATAAGTCAAGGAAAGGAAGGGAGACACTGATATGCCCTCCAACTGCAGAACTTGAGGAGGTCGCCCAGCCTCCCACATCCAAAAGGAAAGCATCTGTATGTAAAAAGTGTGGCAAACCAAGAAAGGGACATAAGAAAGGGCAGTGCAGCAACTAGAGAAGACATTCTGACATTCTCTCTGCATGCCACTACACAGTCCCCTTGCTGTTTTCATATCATTTTAGCAACCAAAATAATTGACAAAAGCAGAAGGCTAATTAATACTTCGTAAACATAATTTTTTGATATAAACAGTTTGAAGGAAACATCCAAGTCGAGTCCAAAAACAGGAACATTGATTTTTGCCATCAACACCTTAACTTATGATTTCTCTGTATTCCATTACTATAAATTACATTTTGATGTCATAAAAATGCTGATGCATGGTTATTACCAATTCAGACTGAAATACATGTTTTCATGCTTTTACCTAACTTCATTGTCTCAGAGGTTAAACATCAATGTTAATGAAATAGTTGGCATGTGTACACATTGGTTCATTGCCTTTGAGGTACTGTATGTAAAATGCTTCTTAACTGATACCTGCAAATACATGTAGTCAGTCTTCAGTTTCCTCCTCATAGCCTCGATATTGTTCTGCATTATTGGGGAAAGCTTTCCTTATAGCAGAGTAGACACAACTTGGGAGGGGGGACTCTGTTGGAGGATCCAACATATTCCCAAACAAATCGCACAAATTGCCGGTAGGCAACAGATCTATGGAATCTAGATATTGAAAAAGAACAATGCCATGGTAAGTAATTTTTACATGCAAACTAATGAATCATCACAATTTCAAGGAAAATGCTTTAGATGTACGTGGACCAAATAGCATAATTTTCTGCAAATTATGATATTAATTTATGAAAATTAAAATAATAATGAAAGGTCACTAAAACGATAAAATGGAGGCAGGGTTCTGAAAATCTACAGGTAAGTTCTAGACAATTAATATACAATATCCGTCTAGTACTTTCGTAAGTAGTAAGAACAACTGAAATGCCACAAACGTTGCCAACAAAACATCACTAACAAAAAGACTAAGTTACTGGGACTTCACATTTTGAAGAATCATTTTAGCTACACGAAAACAGACTCACTCATTTTCAGCTGCTCCCAGTTGAGTCATCGTGGTTGAATAAGACTTGTTGCGTCTTGTTTTAAGTCCCACTACAGCAGTCTGCAATACCCACGTGTTTAGGCAAACAGTATCCAAGCCTGAATGTGTTGTAATACAGGCGCCCTCCATATCTATTTCCTCCATTTTTTCCGAACAGCATCTGCACTCATCAGGCTTGACAACAAACTCCAATGTACAGTTAGAGCATTTGCACCTGAAAAATTGCAACATTCTAATGGCCTGCGAATAAGTTTCACAACTGTAGATAGCAATACCAAAGGTAAGAGAGCAACTGAACATCCAGTAATAGCCTCTCGCGATCCGACTTGTAAAGTGAGTAAGTTTTAGATAAATGCTCGCAATAGTCAAAAGAAGCAAAGAGAAAAGTAGTACAGACCAAGTTCCAACATCAACTTCACCAGAAAATCTGCTCCAGAGCATCTCCTCGTCCTCTTCTTCGATAGCAAGCTGCTCTGCATAGCTGGCTATCTCTTCTTCGGTTGCAATCAGCTCTAAACTGTCGTCATATCGTTCTACGTCCTCAGCTGTCGAATAAAAACTTTCAGAAGATTCGGCCGAAGACTCTGATCCACTGATTGAAGAAATTTCGGAGAAATCTTCGTCAGAAACATTGGACATTTCCTCAAACTTTTACTCAAGAGCCTACTAAACAACACTGAAATCAACAACGAGGGTTGAGAGTCTGACGTCATGATTGATGCATTCCGCTGCCATTCCGCAGACTCAACTGGAACACGATTTCAGTAACGGTGGACAGATTTCCAGCGATTTCATAGCAAAAATACCGTACCATAGAACACTTGGTTTGAAGTTTTTTCCATCCTACGATCCACTAGTGAACCCAAATAGCCATTTTCAGTTGAAAAATATTGGAAAAAAAACTCATGATTTTCCGTTTTAGGGGCACTTTAAGGAAAGTTCATTTCTTGAACAATGATGCATGTATTGATGGCCTCCAAAGGGAACTACCAACTTACGTTGCTGCTGCTACTGATGTCAATCCTGATATTGATGCTTTAACCTGTTGGGGGAATCACAAACAAGAGATTCCAAATTGAGCAAAAGCATGCAAGAAAATCTTGCTTATCCAACCATCATCCGCAGCCTCAGAGAGGATCTTCTCATTGCTACAAAATGCCTTTCAGGACAACCAAGCATGTGCTATGGAGGACTATATTGAAGCCTCCATCATGCTTCGGTATAACAAAAAATGATCATGTAAAAGGAATACTTATACTTTATGTTGTTGATATAACCATCCATATAAGCATATCAAGCGATTGTATTTTATTTTAGGTAAACAATGAGTGATCCGGGAAAAAAATTTTGAGCATAAAAGTGGGACTTTTTCAGCATAATAGAAACACTTTTTGAGCATGAAGAATTAGCATAATAGTGAAAATTGTGAGCATAATGTGGACAACCCTAGTGTGTGCCTGGCCTAATTACACCATACTTCCCAGCAGGACTGGCAAAAATGCCTGAAGAACTAGTGTTCAATTTTGGGTTTTCCTATTTGATAACCTTCGACTGCAGTGTGGGCTATTCCATGACGACTGAGAGACAGACGTCTAATTTGCAGACTTAAAGGGTGTAGGGAATATTGCGAAGCATACATCGCCAACTGAGAAACATGGTTCAAAGATCAGGTGGGCTCTTGTGGCAGAACTAAGCAGAGGGAGGGCACTTTGTCAAAACAAGAGATGTTTCAACTGGCAGGGCATCCCTTGAGCCAAAAAATTATGACTGGAAATGAGCTGTTTTATGATCATTTGGATGACCTTCACCTCAACGATTTTAGGAACGTAATGCACCTCCATGCCCCATTTTGGAGTGACATCTCAGCACAATTCATGCACGGTTTTCCGTGATGTCTAATCACAGACTCCCACAGAGACATCCTGCCAGGAAACATCACAGTTGCAGCAAGGATTTCCAACCAGGCAGTGCATAGTTCGTCTATAGGTGAGATGAACAGTCCAGACTCAGTTCATATTTATACAGGTACACAGGTACACATGCTTACATCATAATAATCATTTTATATTACTTGTTTGGCACCAAATCAGCATTTAGGTATGATCAAATGCGCCCTACAAAACTGGCCCAGGCACTTTTTAGACTGCTTGTAGCACAGGTTAATAGTTAATAAGATATCAATGAAGACAATACAGTATTAAGTGCTTTCTAAGAGAACTGCAAAAAGGCTTTCAAAGGTTCCATCGCCCAAATACCTACACCATTCAGTTTATCCATATTATGCAACAGTGCCCCTTTAAAAGTCAGACCACAGTAATCACAAGCATTTTAAATTTTCCAGGAGATATAGCTGGCTTTCCTTCAAGGTCAATAATTAAGGGTCTCGGGCTGTCAACAGCGGAAATACTGTTAGCTCTTGGCAGTGCAGTCAAATATGCTGGAAAACGCTACAAACCAGCTCACTTTGTTTAGCTGATGATGAGATTTGGCCTGAATTTCTTGACCTTAGAACCACTGACTACTGAGCATTTACAGGCCCTCAGGACAACCTCCACAAATCACTGGTCCCAGGTGCTTTGGTCTTTACCACAACCACCAAACGAAGAATATGGGAGCAGTTCTGAGGAGGAGCCCCAACTGACAGTAAGTTAGCTGGGACACTCATGATGAGCTTGGAACCTTGCTGCCAGGTGCACCAGACAGCGAAGAACACGATACCGCTCTAAGAAGGCACTTTGACAGGCTGGTTCAGTGTTTTGTGTCTCAAACCATTGTGACAGAAGTTGCTGTTGGGACAAAGACAGGCCAACGCCGGCCCAGTGGCAACTCTGAATATCACCGAAGAAGGAAACAGGCAGCTCCTCACCGGGCTGTAACCAGCGCCTCATGCGACACAAGTAACCCAGCCATCAGTGGCCAAGAGGCAGAACAGGGAACACCTCCAGTGCCTGCAGTTGCAGCTCCAGATACAACATGAAATCTCAGAGAGGTCTTGGTAACCCTCCCAGGTATCAAAGCAACAACAATTTCCAGCAAGGTCTCACTCACCAGGCTTGAACAGTTCTTGCATGACAACCAGCTGTGCAATCCCAAATGGGTAAGCTGCAATGAAAATTTGACCCAAATACTTTACAACCGGATATGTTGACCTTCAATTTCATCCTTGCTTTCAAATTTTTCTCCCTTTGTTTTAACCCCTTCCTAAGAGTGACTTATAGATTTTACTCTGTCTAATGCCAGACGATTTTACTCGTCAAAGGGAGACCCCTTAGGGGTTAAAGGGTTAAAGTAACAAATTTCTGTACCGAAAACAAGGGAGAAGAGTTTTAAAGCCAGGATAAAATTGAACCACACCAGATAATATTGCAGCAGTTGTGACATGGCTAACCAATATTATTGTGCATTGCTTGGACAAGAACACCATAGAAGTAGTTGAGTTCACCCTGGGCTAGATAATAACGACACTTGAATAAAGTCATGCCTCCCAAAGACCAACCCCTAACGTCCTCGCTTGAGAGAGGTGGGAAACAGCAGAGTAGGGGACAGCCTGTCAGGGTGAAGTACAGTGGGACTTGTCCTGGGGCCGCTACGGTAGCTGTGAAGGCCTTGCAGAAACCCTGAACAAACTGGCTAATAGGGGCTATGGCAAGTCTGCAGAGGGCTGGTCACCCCTTCTGACTAATGAGTGATTACAAAAACTGACACAGGAAATTTACAGTGCAAGACGACTGGTCACCAGAAAGCAGACCACTCCTCGGGTGGTAGTATGATGCTCCGTAAGCCGAAACCCCCCTCTTTTCTGGGACCTAAATTCATAACCAGAATTGGCTGCTGGAATGTCAGAGCGATGTTCGAATGAGGAAAAGCTGCACAAGTGGCCAAGGAAATGAGACAAAATAGAATTGATATTTTAGGAGTTAGCGAAGCCAGATGGACGGGTAGTGGCAAACTAGTATTAGCTGAAGGGACAACTGTTATATATTTAGGCCCAAAGGATGCTCTACATCAGGAAGGTGTGGCTCTCGTGCTAAATAAAACATCTGCTAAGGCACTTATGGCATGGAAACCAGTAAACAAGAGGATTGTCTGCGCTAGGTTCTACTCTAAACATTGCAAACTTACAGTCACTCAATGCTATGCACCCACTAATACAGCAGACGAGGCAGACAAGCTCAACTTCAATGAACAGCTACAGTCAGAGGTGGCAGTAACACCAAAGCATGATGTCTTGATGGTAGTAGGTGACCTAAATGCCAAAGTTGGGAGTGACAACACAGGAAGAGAAGATCATATGGGGAAACATGGCTCTGGTGACAGGAATGAGAATGGAGAGCTCTTTGCAGATCTCTGCGGTCTTAATGGGTTGGTCATAGGGGGTACCATCTTCCCTCATAGAGAGATTCATAAGACCACATGGATGTTCCCAGACAAAAGGATCAAAAACCAGATTGATCATCTTGCAATTAACAGCAAATGGAGAACCTCGCTCCTGGACACAAGGGTGTTTAGGGGTGCAGATATTGGAAGTGACCACATGTTGGTGGTTGGCAGGCTCCATTTGAAACTAAGGAGGGTAGTCAAAGAGTCTACAAGGACAAGGTTAAACCTTGATAAGCATAAAGATCCACTAACACAGAGGGTTCAGCTTAAGGCTACAGAACAGGTTTGAGGTTCTAGTGGAATTGGGCACTCAGGAAGAAGAAACTGGGGTGGAAGATATTTGGTAAAGTGTTAATGGCATATATACAGAAACAGGAAAAGAAGTGCTAGGGTACTCAACCAGAAAAAGGAAAGAGTGGATCTCAGGCAACACATGGACTTTAGTTCAGGAAAGGAAAGAATTGAAGAAACGCATGTTAAATAATACCTACCACACTCAAGGCAAGGATCTCCAGCAACAATACAGTGTTAAGAAAAAAGCAGTTAAGAAAAGCGCCCGTGAAGCCAAAAGAAACTACATCGGGAATAAAGCAAAAGAAGCAGCAAAGGCAAATGACAACAAAAAGCTGTATGATATTACGAGAAGTCTCTCTTGTAAATCCATGATGGTCACGCAATGGTCCATAGGTCTGGTTTGTGTCAAGTATCACCCCACGGGAGAGAGCGGCGTTCCCTCAAGGATAAAAGATATTTCTCTCGAGCAATTCGGCCTTCTTCCCTTGGCCCTTGTACCCTCAGTATCTCGTAAGGAAACTTTTTTTCTACACTGCCTCCAAGAATTTTCGGGCAAGTACCTGTTCTCATTTTCAACTCTTCAGTTCCCTCTTTAGATCTTAGTTTACAACATTATGCTCCAAGCAGCCAAATGACGGTAACACGTGTTTACGCGAATATGTAGGGCGGAGTACCGATCTAGATGCTAATTTGCATATCCACGAAGGCATAGAGTTAAAATGGCACGGGGTCGGGGGAAGAACAGTACTCAAGACCGTCCAATTTGATCTTTCTGTGGGTGAATCGTTCAAGCCCAACATAGTTATATTACATCTAGGCACTAACGACTTAAGCCATCTTTCCCCAGTGAACGATGGCTCAGCAATTGAAGACCTTACCCAGTCCCTCAGTGCCTCGCTAAACATGAAATGTGTCTGTGTCTGTCAAACTATTTATCGAATGGGAGCTCCTACGTTCCACAAGAACGTGATCCTCTTAAATTGGTATTTAAAAGTAGTGCTAGAGCCGTCCCTTATGCAATTTTCTGGAGCCATAAAGGGTTCTGGAGGGCAAAAACTAATTTTATGGCCCACGACAGGGTACATTTAAATGGTCTGGGTCAGCACAAGCTCCATCATAGTTTTAGGGGGGCAGTTCTATATTGCCTAAAATCGCTATAGCCGCAAATCGGCATATGTAACAAATTTGAAACATCCTCTTATTTATCTATACTGCCTGCCTTGCCCAGCCATTTTGTGATTTTCATTTAATTGTCTTAAGATTTGCCAGTTCCCTTTATGTTTTAAGCCAAGCCGACTCGTCAGTTGATGTTTGTTTTTTCACAGCCCCTGTTTGTTTGCCGTTGGGTTTTACTCCCACGAGCAATGACTGTGCTTATTCGTTTCATTGGAACCATGGTTCGCACGTCCAACGTGCATTTATGGCTTTGACGATGATTTATTTTCTGCTTACCCCTGCCATATGAATGTACAATCTTTAGAATGCCTCTTTACGAGTGGTCCAATGCACTCGGCACTGGCAGTAATGCATTGTTTTGGGAACTTGGCCTCTGTTATCTTTTTAATCCGGTTATGTATCATTGCTTATGAACCAAAGAACCTGTGGAACTGCCCACCTCAACTACGACCAAAAAATTCAGGATGGAATTTTATCTTATCATTTTGAGTCGTATTCCTTCTTATCAATTTTGTCTCGAAATCGCATTGCATTGCATTGTATTTAATTACCTGATATTATCTATTATCGATAATTCATGCCTCCTCAACTGTGACCAAACAATGTAGGATGGAATTTTATCGTGTCACTTTGAGTCACATTTCTTATCAATTTTGTTTCGAAATTACATTGCATTCCATCATATTTGATTACCTAATGTTATCTATTATCGATAAGTCATGCCTCCTAGAAAGTGTGCAGGACAGCCATCAAGGATAGGCCACCAAACACGTTCTAAGTGAGTGCGAACATCAGAGCTGACAGCAGCGGACCCACCTGTATCTCAACCAGCTATTACCAATCCCAGTTTGGTCTCCTTGGACGTAAGCGTTCTCTCCACAACCATATCAACAGCCATCTCAGAAGCGGTGAAAACAGCCTTGTCTAAGGACCATCTAACTGAGATCATGAGACAAAACACCGTTGAAGACGGCACGTCAATTGAAGCCACATTAGCAGGGCAGTCTCAAGCCGACCTTTCATCAGATAGCGTGACCACAGCTGTGAGCAACCATGTCAGTAACCTCACTGGTGCAGGTACAAGAGAGGATTCTTTGCTTTTGGGTCCCGACAATGTTCAACCTAAACAAATTTTTATCAGCATCTCTGCAAATCTTAGTTCCCAGGTGGGTTCGAAAATTAAAGCTAAAATCTGGGCTAACAAATATGTAGAATTTGGGGCCTTATTAGCATCCAACCCTCAAATCGATAAGTATGCGTTATCTATCACACCCTCCACTGGGTCATCAAAGCAACCGCGGCTGACTCTTGAGTCATATCACACACCTAAGAGGGTGTCCAACATACAACAGAGGATTTCAGCATTTAGCATTTGTGAACGTGAATGGGAAAACGTACCTTAATGTTTATCCGTTAAACGGTCGCTAATGGACGGATAGCTAACGGATAGTTAACGGCCTTTACAGCATTCTAACGTTTTGTCCTAGCGTTCGAACAGTTATCTAATTGTGCCTAACAGATGATCAAAGCATTCTAACGCTCTCTCCTAATGTTCTAACGGCTAACTAAGTATACCTAACGGATGAAGAACACGTTCTAATGGTTGCACAATTTGTTCTAGCGGATGACTGAAGCCGCTTAATGGTTGTCTAACAGTCTACAACTAAGGACGTTTAACAGTTGTCTAACGGTTTACATCTAAGAGCTTTTAACGAACGAACAGTGTGGCTTTCAGTCCATTGTTATAAACACATAATCGTGCCAATCCGTGATCAGTCTTACACTCACGATTTCTAAAAAAACGAAACACAAAGTGCCGATTTCATCAGTCATCGATAAGACACATTAAAAAAATTATTTCCACGGGGAGCATTGAAAGCAAAACTCAGTAATATAAACTATCACTTCCTCATCAAGACAGACAAACTGAGAATTTGAGTCCTTTATTATTGTGTGGGACGCGAAACGTCGCTAAACCCACATGTAAACAATTTTAAAACTCGCCAGTCGAGCCAGGTGAACATATTTTATTGTTTTACTCAAATGGATTTGTCGCTTGTACTTATTTTTACACAGTGCTTTTGTATAGAATTTTTTAAAAGTAACTGTTTTATCTAGCGGTGGATTTGTGAAAGATTACGCTTTCTTGACAGAGCATGTGAAAAGCGGTACCTTTCAAAGTCTGAAGCTAGTCTTGAAGCGACAGGCTTTTTGTTGACTTTGGTTTCATCAGATAAAGTTGTTTTTGTCACATACATGTTGTTAAATTGGTTTCATCTGATTCAGAATCAGACAACAGTCTATCAAAATATTTATCAAGCTTTCCGCCAGAATATGGCTCTTTCTCACATCTTGGTAGATGTAAACAACTTTATGCAAATTTTTGAACCCACACTTTGTGAATTGACACACGAGCACAAGTTCTTGACAAGTGATCAGTGTTTACTTCACAGAAAATCTTTATTCATCGCATGGCCATTTTGGTTGAGTTTTCTCCGTGTTTGTTTCGTCCATTTATGGCATTTGTAAGGTATTTTTAAACTTTCATTTGCTCATGAATTACGGTAAAAAATTACAAGCTCTCAAAACAACTGGAATTTGCGGAATAAATAAAACAGTTCATATAATGACGAGCGTTGTTATGATTTTACATGTTGTTTCTGTTCTCGAAAGTGGCAAATGTGTTTTGTTTTGGATCGTGTATAATAATTATAGTATGAAGGCTTTATTGAACTTCGTTCAAGTTGTATTTATCAATCATCAAAAACTAATAATTGCAAAACTCCTCGTCGAGAGATAGCTACCTCTCATGATTGTTTTGAACTAAATGGAAGCCAAGAGCTGGTCTCGTTTCAGAGTACGTACCGCTTTCTACTTCAACGTGTGTCATGCCATTCTGATGGAATCGTTACCTGTTTAATGTGTGCTAGTTCATTCTAACAGATCCTTACGACTTCTCTAGCCGTGCTAACGGATACAGAGTTTTTGCTAACGGTTATGCTGCCCCGTCTAACAGTCTAATGTTAACGGCTAACGGATACACGTCTCTTGCTAACGGTTGCACTCTCCGTTCTAACGGCCTGATGCTAACATCTAACAGTTCGGCTAACGCCTGTAACATTTTTAAGAGAACTTGCTAACAGATGACTAACGGATGCTTAACGCTTTTGCCCATCTAACAGATAAGCGTTAAGGTACATTTTCCCGTGCACGGTCACATTTTTGTCTCAATTAATACTGAGCAATACCAGAGTGAAACCCCACAGTTGATGAAGTATTGCGAGGTAGACCATGACATGGCTTTATTGCCAGGGGATTGGCTCTGGTATGACTAACAATTTCATTATCTGAGGCAATCTGCACCTGATAAATATCCAAGGGATCAAATACATTGGGAACTTTGGTTAAGGGCCTCAGCTAATTTTTGGAGATCACAGCTGATCACCAGTAAGCCCCAAGCGTCAACATGCCAGCGTTTTCATCCGAATTTTTCCCCCCCGAGAAACATGTTGGGCATTTCATGCCAGAAAACACTGCCAAGGGTGTCAGTTCGAACACGTTTGCTATAAATGTGAAGAAACGCACCCAGCAATTCAGTGTTCTGTACCAACCCCTCAACAGCGATCTGGTGGAGTTAAACCAAAAGGAAACTCTACTCAAGTATCAGGCCCTTCACACTCTGCCAGTAACCCCCGTAAGGGTGGAATGGCTTGAATGCCTCTTACACTGTTATTAGCAAAACAAAAAGCAATTCCTTGTCGATGGTTTCCATTGTGGCTTTCGTGTTAATTTTGTAGGTGATCGGCTTCCTTTTGAATCTCCTAATCTTAAGAGTGTCCTAGACCAACCGGAAATTGCTACAACGAAATTGCGCGAGCAATACGACGCAGGCCAAATAGTGGGTCCTTGAAGAACTCCCCCTTTTGCAAGCTTTCATACCTCTCCTTTGGGCGTTGTACCCAAGAAAGACCCGTCTGAATTTCGTTTGATTCATCATTTATCCTATCCGAAAGGAAATTCTGTTAATGATGCTATTCCTGACTATTGTTCCCCTGTCAAATACACATCTGTTAGTGATGTGACCACAGCCATTAAAGCTACTGGGGAGGGTTGTTTTCTAGCTAAAATGGACATTAAATCGGCTTTTCATATTACACCAATTCATCCTGCAGACTATTCCTTGCTAGGTATGAAGTTCGATAATTTGTATTACTTTGATCAATGCCTACCCATAGGGCTTTCTTCTTCATGCAACATTTTTTAAGCTTTTAGTACCGCATTGGAATGGTTGGCTATTCATCGTCTGGGTGCCTCATCTGTTTTGCACATATTAGACAATTTTTTTGTTTATTGCAAAGACCAAAGACCGGTGCGAGGCCGACTTGGGCAACTTTATTTCTCTATGCCATCATCTCGGAGTACCCCTAGCTCTGGAAAAAACCATTGGCCCTGATACAGTATTGCAATTTGCAGGTATTACTCTCAATTTGGTGAGAAGAGAAGCACGACTACCAGACGAAAAGCTTCAAAAATGCCACATGCTCTTGCACAATTTTTATAAATGTCGCACAGTCAAGCTAAAAGAACTTCAGTCTTTAATAGGCTTACTAAATTTTACTTGTCAAGTTATTGTCCCGGGCCGTGCTTTTCTTTGCTGCCTGATTGATCTTACCAAGGGCATAAGACAGCCACACCATCATATCCATTTAGGTAAAGGCTTGAAACAGGATCTCCTTTCGTGGATTCGGTTTTTAGAGGAGTTTAATGGCAAATCATTTTTTCTCGACAATACATGGAAAACGTTGCATACCCTTGAACTTTATACTGATGGAGCAGGCTCAATAGGCTTTGGGGCTGCCTTTGGTAAGCACTGGTTCAGCGGCAAATGGCTGGTTTCATGGAAAACTTATAACATTGCAGTTTAAGAGTTATTTCCTATTGTCCTCGCGATGTATATTTGGGGACATTTAATGGCTGATAAGTGTGTAATATTCTTTACCAATAATGCTGCCGTTGTTGACATTATCAACAAGCAGACGTCCAAACATCAGAGTATTATGGTGTTGATCAGGGATTTAGTGTCAAGTTGCCCCAGACACAATGTATTACTTCACGTGAAACACATTCCTGATTTTACAATACTTGAGCCGATTACATTTCACGTTTTCAGGTAGCAAAGTTCAAGGAACTCTCACCGGATGTAGACAAGAATCCAACCACAGTACCTGACAACCTACTACCCAAGAGTTGGTCTCTAACCTGAGTGGCTTGTTGAGCTCAGCACTAACTGAAGGAACCCGCAGATCATATCAACGCACGTGGGTCATCTTTCGACAATTTTATGCTCAATTTTACTGTCCTCTAACCCCACGTTGCCATTATCCCCTGTCTGTCTTCCCCTTTATATTTCATATCTTTCCTTTTGCAAATTGGCTTTTTCTACGATAACTTTACATCTTTCTACCATTTCTTATGGTCACAAACTCGGAGGATTTTGTGACCTAATCAAATCATTTTCAATACAGAAATTACTAACAGCATTAAGTCGTCAAAGACATTTAGCTATTTGTTTGCCCATTACAAAACCAGTGTTGGATGAGTTCGTGTGGTCCCTCGAATACACTCTTCAGCTTTCCAACGCACTCTACTTTCCACCATGTTTCTTACTACTTTTTAAGGACTTTTGCGAATTGGTGAGCTTTCAACCAAGAGCACTCGCTTTGCATGTTCAGTTGTCCAATATCGTGATCTGCAAAATTTATCGCGTGAAGGCGACCCATGCATGGCTAAGATCACTATCACTGATTATTAACACAATTCTGACCACCGGCCATTTGATATCCTAATCAGTCGGGATGATTCTGTCCCCTTTTGGCCGGTTAAAACCCTTCTTAATTACTGCAAGTTTCGAAGTAATAGACCTGGCCCTCTTTTGCGTAATTCTGATCAGTCACCTATTACTGTGTATCAACTTAATACCAAGCTCCAGCATTGCCTCCAATATTGCGGCTTAGACATAAGTCGATACAAAAACCACAGTTTTCGAATCGGGGGGGGGGGGGGGGGCAGCGTGTTACGCTGCCGACCAAAGTTTTTCTGATGCGCAAATTCGAGCTCTTGGTCGATGGAAATCCAACGCCTTTAAGGTTTACCTTAGATCAGAAAGTATCAATGCGAATTGGTTTTAATTGAAAGTCCTTCTTGTCCTGTATTTAGTAAGTCCTGACAGCTTCGTAGGTCAGACAAGGGCTGCTATGTTGCTGTCCTTCATTGTATGGCTGCTAGGGTAGGTCAGTCAGGGGTTGCTACTTTACGGCCTATTTTGATTTCCAGTATACAGCCTCTTCTAACGGTATATCGATATTTATGAGGGCGCTATAATATTACTTTTACCATTAGCAATATTCAGAACTGGGAGTTTACTGCAGTTGGTCAGACAGGAGCTGTGACTTCACTCTCATTCTTTTATCCTTATATCACCTGTTAAATTTATATGTTTTCTTTGTCCAAGCCATCGTCTTTTGGTAAAGTTAGTCAGACAGGGGTTGCGGCTTTACTAGCTCCCCTAGGTCTTTAAGTAATCTAACTTCTATGATTTATTCTTCCACAGAATAATTAGTGGAACGTGCTCTTTAAGTTTTCATTGAAGCCAGTCAGGCAAGGGCTGCGTTTTCACGCTTGCCTGTTAAGACTAAACAGGCCTACTGCTAGCAATCTCTTTATATTATTAGGCACAACATAAAGAGTAAGTCTCGTGTTATTTGACTTATCCCGTCACGCTAACTCTGCTTTTGTCTTGGTGGGGCTGCCACAACCGGTGACATGTGGCGTCTTTTTTGCCCCACCTTTGCTGAACAATGGAAATCCTGTAGATGTGTTGCTACAATTTAAGTGTCCTGGATCAAATTAAACACGCCATATTTGTGGCCAAATTCGTCCAATCCATGTGTCTAGTTTTATTGCACATTCTTAAGCAAACTAGTACAACTTCAAGCAGAGTTAGTATTCCGTAGAGTCATGCATCGATATAAAACCAAACATTATGTTCACACATAATGCTATTTATGTCGAGCCATGATGGTCATGCAATGGTCTGTAGGTCTGGTTTGTGTAAAGTATCACCCCAGGGGAGAGAGGAGACATTCCCTCAAGGATAAAAGATATTTCTCTTGAGCAATTTGGCGCTCTTCCCTTGGCCCTTGTACCCTCAGTATCTCGCAAGGAAAATTTATCCCGTCCCCCCCATCCCCTGTTACCAGACATCAGATTGTTCGATTATATTTAGTAATGTGGGTGCGTCTTTTTCACCCCACCTTTGCTGAACAATGGAAATCCTGTAAATGTGTTGTTACAATTTAAGTGTCCCAGATCAAGTTAAACACGCAACATTTGTGGCCAAATTCATCCAATTCATGTGTTTAGTTTTCTTGCGCATTCTTCAGCAAACTAGTGTGACTTTAAGCAGAGTTATGCATTGATATAAATTCAGACGCAATAACTATGGATGAAATACGAGAAGCAATTAGACAATTGAGGAATAATAAGGCCCCTGGCTATGATGACATACCAGCAGAGCTACTAAAGGCAGATATTGAAACAGCTTCTGAGGTGCTCTTTGTCTTGTTCAAGCACATATGGCAGGAGGTGCAGATCCCAGATGACTGGCACAAAGGTTTTTTCATGATAATCCCAAGAAGGGTGACACCACTGAATGTACTAACTGGAGGGGAATCACTCTTGTATCAGTGGTGGCTAAAGTGTTTACCAGAATTATTCTGACAAGAATTCACAGGCAGTAGACAATCAGCTGAGAAAGGAACAAGCAAGCTTCCGTAAGGGAAGGTCATGCACAAGAACAGATTTCCACCCTAAGGAATATAATAGAACAATGCATGAAATGGCAAGCACCCCTAAATTTGAATTTCATTGCCTACGAGAAGGCTTTGGATAGCTTGCAGCGTACTATCCTATGGAAAGTCCTAAAGCTTTATGGCATCCCACAGAAGATCATCTGGATGATTCAAGCTTTATACAGAAACTTTACCTGCAGCATTCTCCATGAGGGAAATTTAACGCCATGGTTTGGGGTCGAAACAGGGGTAAAACTAGGATGCATGTTGTCACTTTTACTGTTTCTGATTCCCCTAGATTGGGTTTTGAAGGAAACAACAAGTCACCAACATACTGGGATTAGATGGTAGCTGACATCCGTATTAGAAGACCTGGATTACGCTGACGACCTCTGCCTGCTCTCCAGCTCTGGAGAGCATTTAAGGTCGGGTTAAACATCAACAGCAAAAAGACTAAATGGATGAGCACTGGGTGCAAGCGTAATTGCCAAATCAAAATAAACGGACAGGAGATAGAGAAAATAGATAGGTTCTCTTACCTTGGTAGTGTGATTGATGTACAGGGAGGTGCAGATGCAGATGCAAAAGCACGAATTGGCAAAGCGAGATAAGCATTCACTTCATTGAAGCCTACATGGAGCTCTAAAAAGATCTCTCTCAAGATGAAATTAAAGCTTTACAACTCAAATGTTGAGACAGTGCTTCTCTATGGCTCGGAAACCTGGAAATCAGGACTCTGGAGTCACCTGACGACCGATGAAAGAAACTGTCAGTCTCTTAATACATTTAAGAAAACAATTTGGAAACACGACTTCAGTAACTTTTTAAACAATGAAAGATGCAATTGCTGCCTTTGTGAATTTTAATAATAATCATGTATATAGCTTTTTTATCACAGAAATTTTTCTTATTATTGTAATAGTTGTAATTATTTTAGGTAGGTGTCCACAATTAGTAGAGGGGACGCTTCCCCTCAGCTAAACATTTTAGACACGGTAATAAAGTTTATTATTATTAAAACAACTCAGGAAATGGTTAGAAAGCTGAGGGTTTTTTCCCATAAATGCCTTCGCATTATATTGGGCATAACATGGCCACAGAAAGTGACAAACTTGGAAGTGGGCAAGATTTGTAACCAAGAAGACATCATGGTGAGCTTAACCAGGAGGAAATGGACTTAGATTGGACACATACTGAAGACCCCAGCGACATTCCTTAAGTAGGTCTATTCTGGACACCATAAGGGAAAAGACAACGTGGAAGGTCTAGAACAACCTGGAGGAGGTCAACGGAAAAAGAACTCGAGACCATACACTTCGCGCTGGGGAGAGACTATGAAGGTCTTATGTGTCCGATGGCGCTATGAGGACTGATGATGATGATGATGATGATGAATAAAGTCATTGTTGTACACTTATTACTGGGACACTGACAGACCCATTTTCACTTTCAGTGTAAGGGACCTCACCTATTTCTCCACTGTAGGTTGCAGGAGCTACAGCTAGGGCCAGGCAGAACGCAGCAATTCAGAGCTACCAGCAGGTACGTGAGGAAACAGTCAGACAACGTCCAAGAGCGACTGTACATGCCTTGGTGAAGCAGTGGCTCGTCCTTCCCAGGGGGATGCAGATCAAAATTGTCCATACTGTTTATGTGACGAACATGGCAGAGAGGTAGATCAAGTGTCAGAGAGATGTAAAATGAACAATGCACTGTTTGGGTGTTGATGAACAAATTAGACATGCAGGCCTGCATGACAAAGAGAGTAGAGGACTTTTTTTACATTTAAATATTTTATGTGACTCAATTGATAGTACCACTGTTATATTTGTAAATTACTGTACTTTAGATAATTTAAGATTGTAAAATGTACTCGTTAATTCAGTTGTTTTACTGCAAGAGAGTTTTAATAAACTACTTTACTTTACTAGACAGACCAACACTCACTGCACTTGGCCTAAAACGTAACAAACACTTAACTGCCTTACTGGAACTTGCTCCATCAATTGCACATTGCTTGAACTCTGATGAATTGCCTAACGAAAGAAGGGCACAATTTGTCAATGCATTTTGTGAGCTCCTCAACTGTTCCAAGACTAAAGTTCAATTTGTGTTCCATGCAGGTTTCCTTTGCGTGGTTTGTCCGAAATTGAAACACTTGCAACTTGAGAGGGGGTGGGGAGATGTTTGGGCCAATTTGTCCAAGATCGGCTCAGCTATTGGTTACCACATCAGTCACCAGAGCCAACTCGCAGCCCTCATCTTCCTCATTTGAAGATGTGTTGGTGGTGTCGGCAACAAATGGCTATGGTATTTGCAGCCTGAAGACAGAAGAGGAGCAGAGAAGTCTTCGGGAAGACTTCGCCAGCTGTTATGATGAGACTGGTTAGGCACTTGGCTGTCTGAAAGACATTAATTTTGCAGATCAATTTTTGTTTCTGGGCAACCGACCATGATAAAATATGATCGAGTACGAAAAACAATTCGTGCACGATACAATTACATCCACCACGATGATTTTTACATCGAGGTCGATTACTTTTAATCGAGGTGGATTACTTTTAATCGACTTGTTATGGAGGTGGATTACTTTTATCGAGGTGGAGTACTTTTTATCGAGTTGGATTTTCATCGAGGTGGATTGTTATGGAGTTCGATAAAAATCGTCTTGTTCAATACGTTTGATAAGACTATCGAAAAAGTCCAGCTCGATAGGAAAAAGAGACTGGTACAGAGAACGTGACATCTCACCCGAGGTAGACTGGTAAAGAAACTATTTCTCGTTGTTTGTGAGCCCCTCGTAGAAAGAAAATGGGATCCAGAAAATGTGTAGCCGAAATAAGGAGAGGTGACGACGGGGGGAAGGGAAAATTTTGCAGTTACTGCGTGGTAATTTGTAATTTCCGCTGGACTTTGTGTATGTAACATGAATAAGGTAAGCTGTTTTTTGTTTTTTCAACTTGAAGTAAGTTTCGTTGGGAAAATTTACCAGTAAGGGTCTGGCAGCAGGTATAGATAAAATGTAAATTAATATGTGTAAGTACTTATTCGGCTCAGCTTTAAAAGTAACAGTCATGTATATTCTCCTCTTTAAATAATGTATATATTTAAAATTCTTAAAAGTATGTTGTAGTTAAAAATTAAATTCAGGCAAAAATTAAATTCCTTTGTCTCATAACCCTTTTATTCATTGATTATGAATAATTAGGGTTAGAAGACAAGGGAAATTGAGAATTGAACTAGGTTAAAATTATTTTTACCTGAATTTAATTTTTAACTACAACATATACAACTCAACAATAATGCACTTTTTACAAATCTAGATTCCTTTATTAAGGTTCAATATTATCAACCTTATTGTGCCTTTTAGTATCAACTATAGATTGCGGTTTACTCTGACGACACTCATGCATACATATGATGGCAATCAATAAACCTTGAAAACAAAAACTAAGAAAAGGGATCACAATCTTCCAAATGGAGAGGCGTAAAATGGTTTTTACGTTTGCCTTCCTTTCATGAGGTCTGCCAAGATGTTTGAGGGCAGCAAAAAAAGTAATCAAGTTATTACAATTCTACCAAATATATGCAACTAAATGCAACACGTTTCTTGGGAACAACATTTTTGGCTACCTTAAACGCTGCCTCCTTTTTTATGTTAAGTTTGCAAAACTCTCAATTGTTTTGATGCAGCATGATTGTAGGATACATTACTTTGCATGTATTCACGGCAGGATAATAGGACATCCCACCTTGGAATTTACAATTATATTTTCTGTTAAAATGATACATACATTTGATCAATATTCTATGTCTATATGGCTAAAGGAGCTATGTCACAGGGATTTCACAGATTTCTTTGGCTAAACTGTTCTGAAATTATAGTGGTAGGTAACTTAACCCATGAAAAATATTATCTTTGAACATATAAAGGAAGTTAAGACATGACCATAATTTGATTGAAATCAAACTAGAGTTATAAATATTGATTTTTACCACGCTCTGAAACAACCTGAAAAGTTTAGCATTAATTTTCAATTTACAATCCATTTCCAACAAATCTATCCACAGTCACAAATATGGTTGCTGACAGGTTCAGGGCTCTATTATGGCAATTGTTAGTAACAATGGCACTTGATTTTAAGGTTTCCTATGCCACAAATTTAAATTTCTACTGTTCGAAAATCTGTTAAAATCCGCAACAAAGCTCCTTTACATTTTACATTGCGTAAATTAAATTTTACGGTTGGCCTACAAGCCAAGAAGAAGGTTAGACCAATCAAAATGTAAATTGAGAACAATAGATCGGGGATGGCTATGTTGTTCTAAAACTGATCTTCGATGTTAAAGCATGTTAGGTTAGGTATCATAACTGTTTACTTGAATCATTCAAAGTCTCTTTGTATGAATGCAAAACCCACTATGTTGAAAGCCACGCAAAAGTATTGAGACTAGGCAAGTTTTCCTAGGGGTCTGCATCTTTTTTCGATGGACTACTGTCTCTTTTATTCAATGTCATTGATTTATTTAGGCAAAAAGGCAACATCCTTTGTTCTCATTTAATGTTTTGATTGTTTCAGTTTAGAAAGGTATACTGTAGCCCAAAAAAGTGATTAAAATCTAAGAAAATAAATTATAAACTTGATTCTCAGCTTCCCATTTTCTTCTACCCATTTATTTATTCTTTGTAAATTTAATCCCCACATTTGCCCTTCTTTGAGGGTAGTGTGGCTGAGGAAAAAAACCTCTTCTTTATCTCCTCCAGGCATCATCACAAACCTAATTAAGAAATAAAGTTTCAAAGGTATTGAATAATACTCATCATTTTCCAGCAGCTAGACCTTCTAATAGATCGAGTGACGATTAAAGGTGTACCGGTACTTTGACTGCATAATTTTACTGCCTTACATTTTGAATGCAAATCATACACTTTTACGGAATGAACATGTGGTTTTCCATTTTAACCAGATCAATCAAGTGTTCAGTTATTCCCTGTATGTGATTTCATATTCCATGGACCACAAATATGCTTGGTTGCAGTTCTTTCAATTCTTTTAATCGCAATTCTTTGGATGTTTTCAATAAAACAAATTTTCCACAAGCACTTGTTGGATATGAGTTAGTTATACCCAACTTGGCACTATGCCTCGTTGGCTATCTGCCATTTCCAATCCATCATGCACTCATTGAATAATTTTTAATTATATTTTCTTACCTTATCTCAACTGTCACTGGGTTTGCTGCTGACACAAGTTGCAGGAACAAATCCATGTCCTGTGTCAGCAGAGCCCTCCAACTGTCTCTCCCGTTCCTGAAAACATTACTGGTCAGTGGCTCCTGTCTCGTGTTCAGAAGGGCCATATTGGTGGGGAACTCTTCTATCTCCCATTTAAAAGAGATAACCTTGTCCGCTTCTGGTTCCTCTTTCTCTGCATTGTAATCCTGTAATGATGATGGTATTCATTACATTTGTCAATGATTATGACCATATGACTAACAGCCGGCATTTAACCAAGTTATTTTTATATTTGGATGACCCTCTATAATATAGAATGCAAATTTGTGCTTCTGCCACATGAACAGGGGAGTCGTCGTGAATTTCATCGAGCAAGTGAGTGAGTGAGTGAGTGAGTGAGTAACAAAAGAGGGGAGGCAGTTACCACTGCCGACCGGTTAGCCTAGTTGGTAGAGCGTCGGACTGTGGGAGGTCTCGGGTTCGAGCCCCAGACCGGACCAACACTCAGGGTCTTAAAATAACTGAGGAGAATATGCTTCCTTTGCAATGACATCTGCAAATGGTTAGATTTTCTAGTCTTCTCGGATAAGGACGATAAACCGTAGGCCCCGTCTCCTGCATCTTCACTGTTATGGTCAGCAGGGGACGTTAAAGAACCCACACACTCCTGCTCGCAAAAGCAGGGAAGTTCCCGGTGTTGTGGTCTGGTCTTTGCCCATTGTGCTGTTGAAATGCTCCTTAACATTAGCTGTTAAAGCTACTCTACATTTCCGAGGGTGAATAAAGTATACATCTACTAGTTCAGCTTATTTTAATGTTACCCCAATGTATTAAAGATGTGCATGCTCAATTATAAAATGTGTATGCTGTATACTATTCAATATGTGAATTTGACTATTGATGAGGGCAGGGAAATTGATCAAACATTAAACTTAAGAAATTTTTATTCATGGGAATATATCGAATGGTATAAATTAAAGCCCGTTATTTTTTACCTCTTTGTTTAATATCCTATTAAGCCGTTGAATTTCTGCATTCTGCAGGTTGAAATGACTTTCAGCGGCCTCTAACACATGCTGCTGGTAGTGTTTTCTCTCCACGACTCTTTTGCAGCCAGGAACCTGGCACTCGATACCTTTGTTGCTGCAAAGCTCCAAATGTAGGTTTACATGGTTCCTGAAAATGGGATGGGATATTACCTTTTGTTACAATATATCAAGAAGTTATAACAAGGTGGTCGAACACCGCCAACTGTTTTCTCCACTAATAAATAAATTTATCGCAGATTCTAAGTAACTAAATGCGTTCGCCGATAACCATGTTTAGAGTTTTAATCACCCGTGTCCTTTTGTTAAATTATAATGTCCTCACATAGATTAAAGCATCAAGACAGAATCCCATTTTTTTTGTTTAGTTACTTATTTAACTCAGTAGCGCTGTGTAAAAAAATTTAGTAACCCCGATCTAGAGCATCTTAAAAAAACAATTCCAGCTTACCGGCTGGCAACGACCAAATTTGGAAGACGTTTCTATTATTGGACAGTTGTCTTAATAATACCAAAATTATTAGACGATTCAGGACTGACGTCACGCAAAAACGGCTTTGATGCTGAAATCGCAAAAATGACCGAAAGGTTTCATCAATACAAAGAGGAAAAAAATTCCAAGTTATTAGATCGAAGACAAGGATAGTCGAAACACTGACAGAGCAACGAAGAGGAGTCTCTCAATTGTGAAAGTGTATCTTGTACTCTCTTCAAGACAAAAAAAAATCCTGATCCTGCCACTAGCGGAGGACTTGGAACTGTTTTTCGAAAATTCTACGCCGAAGAGAAAAATAGGATGGAAACCAGTATTCGAGAACGTTGCTTTGTGCCATCAGATTTGCAAGCAAGTGCTATATAACGACATTATAAAGGACTTTGAATTCTATCAGGTTAACTGAGTTTTTTGAAGTTTAAATGAAATTTAAAGCAAAAGTTGTATATTGCGTCTTTGCATACCGTCAAAACTCTATTACCTTCGCAAGGGGTGCATATATATCCCCTACTTAGAACGGTTTTCCTTGTTCAGTTCACTCTTTGTCAACGGTCAACCAGGTTTCGTTTTCTTAAGTGACTATTTTTGACTCTCACCTCAAGCAATAACCTATTCGTATGTTATGTTGATCCTCTATGGCTGCCTGTTTCGCGGGATCGCAATTTCGAAAAGTGGATCAAGCATGCTATTCCGACCACCTTATTTTTATGCTTTGGCTTAAAAAAACGTTAAAAACGTGAAACAAGTTCTTTCGCAGGTCGCCTATTTAGCATTTTTTTTGGCACATCGTGTAATTTAAATATCGTGAAAATAAGTGACAATCCCGCATCCCTCTCATGAACCATATCACACTGTTTTGAGAAATCGACTGTTCCGGCCAGAAATTGGGAATAATCAACATACCGTGGTAACAGCGTTCCGCATTCCAACGGACATTGTACTGGCGAATTGACGCACATAAAGTCGTGGTGATGTTGTATGCCATCTCTAGGTACCAGCAGTTTGCAGTCCATACACGGGAGCTTTTGTTTTGGGCAGACGTCCTCGTGGGCTGGCATCGTTTCCCGAGCAGCCACGTGTGTGCAGTGCTCGTTTTTGCACCTTTCTTCTAGTTTAGGACATTCATTATAGTGGTCCTCTGCTTCGGGATAAATGCCACTCCACTCACAGCCTCCGCTTAAACATTTTACATTTAGATCTCTGGTCATGGTGTCCATGATGACGTTAAGCTTCAGGCCGTTCGCTGTGAATGGCGTGCGACATGTATGACACTTTGGCGTAGCGATTCTAGCCAGATTAGCTAAGCACTTTTCCCAGCCAGAATGCCCACAGCTCAGGGTAACGGGTTTCAGGATAACATTTAAACTGGAAAGAAACATGGCAATGCATTCAACAACGGTTATTCTTAGACCAAGCAATATTAGAATTTCAAAACTCACCAGATAGGGCACTGTAAACTCGCGTCCACCTTCTCCAAAAAAGCACAGTTAAAAGCTGTTTCCAGAGACATCATTGAGAAGATACTTTCTCTCGAATATTTAGCTTGTCGAAAAGGGATTGTCGACCACGAACACGCTAGCTAGCACAAATAGGCAGAAAGGAACAATTCACAAGGAATCTGGAAATCATCAATGGAATTACTTTGACAATGATAATGTTTCCAGCGCAGCACAAAAAATGAAATTGGCTTCCGGCTTTGGAGCGATTGCAGGCTGCACCTTTAGCGGTTTTTTTCTCTCTCTTTTTCTCTCTCCTCTTCACGCGTGTTACACGAAAGTGTAATCGAAAGAGAGAAATTATATTCCATACGCTCTCTTCGATTTGAAAAACAGAAACGTGTATCTTTCTTGACTAAAGATTGTCGTGGGAAATTGACCTGGCTTACACGTGTATCGTATATCATGTTGTAAAGGTCACGCTACAATGTAACGCAACCTTCAATGAGTAACAAAAAGCTACATAAATTATCTTTTGATTATTATTATTATTTTTTTTTACCAATTTGCGATATCGGAATCACTGTAACAAACCATGAGCAAGGTTGCCAGCAGGCAATAAAAAGACGCGAAAAGCGTTCAGTTTCAAATAAAGCTTCATAAAAAGTGACACGAGCCCCCCACCCGGGGGGTACTCCCAAAGAGCCTTTTGATTTTCCTTTAAACCTTACCAAAACAATGTTTTCTAATTCGTATGCAATGTCCCGAAAAATATAGATATGTTATTTGCCGGCCGGGAGGTCCGTATTGGGGAAAACTGTGCCCGAGGTCTTAAAAACTGTTTCCCTTTAATCCTTAGGAAGTTTGAAGATGGGACCCTAGGCGTGACACAATTGGAACGACCAAAAATACGTTGAATAGCATTAAAAAAAAGTTAAAAATAAAAATTGGAGGGTTTTTACAAAGATCGCGACAGGAAAGATAATTTAACGCAATGTGTTTTCAAGCAAATTTGTGGGTAGAATTGTCCGCGAAGTGAGAAATTTTCAGTTCTATTATATGTTATTTGCCGGCTGGGAGGTCCGTATAGTGAAAAACTGTGACCGAGGTCTTGAAAATGCTGCCCGTGGCCGCAGGCCGAGGGCAGCATTTCCAAGTCCGAGGTCACAATTTTTCACTATACGGACCGACCCTAAGCCGGTAAATAACTTATTTATTTTTTTCCAAGCTCTCAAACGAAAAAAAGTCAGGGAAAAAAACTTACGCAAGCGTTACTGTGACTGTGGTCATAGATAGGAAAATCCGGACCGCGCTAAGAACCAATCAGATTGCAGGATTCGTTACCGTGCCCGCTTGGAAAAAAATAACAAAAAAATATTATTCTGTAAGAATCAATCATTTTGAAGTTAACATCTGCATTACAATGAAATCGGGATAACACCAGGTTATGTGAAATATAGCTTTTACAACTTTTTCTAAAAGAGAGTCAACACATTTGCTGACATCCAGCTCACCCCACGAGTCCT
Source organism: Orbicella franksi (assembly GCF_964199315.1). NCBI lineage: Eukaryota > Metazoa > Cnidaria > Anthozoa > Scleractinia > Merulinidae > Orbicella > Orbicella franksi. The sequence continues at coordinate 8,805,888 of NC_138154.1, forward strand.
TGCCCATGGGCGAACTGGATCGCCCCCCCCCCTCTCTCTTCTATTGAAAATTTCAGCTTAACCATTCACCGTCACCATTCCTATATAGGGCACAGCCATATTAGACCATATAACTTAAAGGGGTAGTCTCACCAAGATTTAGTGCTTCTTGAAAATCCAATGAAAGCGATGGAATTAATTGGAAGTCTACTAATAGTCGCCTAACGTTTGCTAAACGTGCTATACTGGTCACGAAAGTTGTTTCAAACTGGTTTGGCTTCGTACAGGTAGAAGTAATGGTCTAAAGTTTGAAAACGTCGGGCCTACGTTTTCAAATTTGAAAGTATCACCTGGAGTAAAATCACAAAAAAGCCATTGATTGTGGTTTGTGCACATCTTAATGAGTGAATTTATGCCTTTTTTTTGTTTAAAGGTTATTCTTGCGATCAGTAAGAGAACCTTTCTAACGCTGGCATAGTTTATACAAAAACTTAGAAGACCTCTCGTGATACTTCCCTTTAAACTAACCTTTCTTCGAAATGGAATCTTAGTCAATGGCGAAGACACGATCTATTAGCACATATTGTGTTTATTCTTGTTCAGTTCAGGAAAAAAGTGGATCGACCTGTTTGATCTCTTTCAGCTGCCACTGAATTCGGTTGGGACGTTTAACATTTAATTTTTAGTCAAAAAAGTGTTATAAACAGCAACAAAGATGAATTGACCGGTAGGGAGTAGTCCTTACGAAGAAAGAACCAGGCCCCATTAAAACAACTCGCCTAATGGCTTGTCATTCCACGACTTCAGTATTGAACATTTCATGTTTTCATATCTATGGTCTGAAAACTTTGTTATACTTTTCTCGCATGCAGCAACCTTGCGTCAGCCGTGCGCCGTGACTTAAGGTGTGGCTAAACCAAGAAACGTTGCGTTCAACTGAATTTCCGAAAACATGTATCCTCGTTTTGCCTGGCCTTGAACTGAGATCTGTTAGGTTGATGAACGCGATTAACGAAGCTTTCGGATAAGAAATGAGCTCTAAGCTCTAAGGGCGTGCAAAGTAATATCCTTATCTCTATTTGCTTTTTTTAGGTATGTCAAACTGAGTTGTCGAACTACTATTGACTACGACTCGTTTACGACAATTGTCCCTTTTGTGATAGCTTCGAGCAGCAGCTCTGCCTGTTAGTGAGTGAATAATGTTCACCCTTTAGCACCAAGTTCCCGGCAGATTGCAGGCCACCTCCTTCTCAGCCATAGTGCCAAATCCACGTAAAATGCTCTGTTACATTCGAGACAAAGCCCGCGACGTTAAGTGATATCTTTGTATCTTGTCTGACTTTTATTGCACTGAACATCAATTTCATATTTTAAACAAAACAGTGTCTAGATCTATGAACAATTACAATATAAATAGGACCCTGCGCGTGCTCTGATTGGTCAAAAACCTATGTTTTATCAGAGTATAAAGCATAGAAAAAGCGTGTGTTATTGTTTTGCGCATGTAAAATCTATATCATAAAGCAAATGAAGAAGCCTAAGACGTTTATTACACTGTGATAAAACACTCCGGACATTTGAGAACATTCGAGAAATGTAGAAAATACTTGCCTGCGGCTCGTCCTTTCTACTTTTCCCTACTGTTCTCAAATGCCCGTCGTGTTTTACCACAGTGTAAAACAAAACAACCGCCTGACCGCCACAGTCCCCATTAAACTCCAGATTATAGGCTCCACCAGGGCACGAAAAGAACCGTTTCCAATTAACGTTTTTAAAAAAGAAAGTTGCTAAACTTCAATTTACATTAATTAATGTTATTTCTTCTATATTCTAATATCGTGGCTAACAAAACTCTGACGTAAATGTGACACGACAATGTGGCAGAAAAGAATATGTTTAGTGCCCTTGTTTAAACGTAACTGGTGGTTCCCGTGTAATTTTTTTTTGGCCAAGTTTTGCCGGCTGCGCGTGCAACATTGACGTTAACAAGAAAATGTTAACGTGCGCTCTTGAATCTCTTAAAACTGAAGTATGCCACCATAATATCTAAAACATATATAATTAGAAGGGGCGTAGCCAGGTGTTCTGTGTATTGGGGTACCAAATGTCGTATTGCAGTTTGAACTGTTAAATTGTTAACGTTTGAATTTAAAATAAAATATTGGGCCACTAAACATAAGTCTCCCTTAAGGATGTTCGCGCTAATTGTTTCTGCGCATCCTTACTGCGCACGAATTTCACATGCCACGTCATGCATCGAGCGCGCGCGCTAAGTAGTAAAGTGAAGAATAATAGGGCAAATGGCCATCGCTTTGACTTTGCGTGGATTTTGGGTTAAGGTCTCTGAAAATAATGGAAATATTTGAAATTATGAACGCCACAGATTCACTTAGGATAGTTTGCCACTGTTGACTTATCTTTGATATTTTAACCTAAAGAACTTGGAGAGCATGCTGAATTACACGCACCAATTTATCAAAATCAGACTAGTTTTCCACACGCCTTATCTCTGAAACGAAGCCGGTGACCCCCTATTTTTATTTCATTTCTGAAACAAGTAAGTCATCAGTCTCACTGTAGTAGAAGTTTAAAAAAAATCTATCGAGTAGAAAATTTACGCGCGAACGTCCTTAAATAAAAACACTCTATAAGCGACTTGAAAATTACTATTTAAGAAGATTATAATTATTTATTATAGAGCTGGTTGGTTAGTCGAGAATTGTAGGGGTATGATGGCGATAAAATTTGCCATGATTTGCGTATGGTCTCCTCCTCTCCACTGCCGCCACATTCTCTCGTCGAGGTAGGATTGCAGATCTTCTCTTCTCAGCCCCTTTCTCTGTTTTTGCCCGAGTTTAAGCTGGCTCCAGCAAGACTCCACCTCCTGTGTATGCACTCCAGTGCGTGGATCGACGAAATTGTGGGCGTGCACGACAACTCTATGTCTGCGGACGCTTGGAAGTTGCATTATTCGTCTGTATGCCCCCCAATCGTCTGTATGGATTTCACTACCGGGCAGGACGCATCTATTGATGATCGGTAGAAGGGTGGCCGCATTTCTTCTCTCGACAACCTTAAAGTAACCCCGCGCGGGACTATACTCTGTGGTTATGATGCCAAACACCCACGAGTCACGGGCTGCTCTCCTTCCCCTGTTATACTGGAATAAACAACCAAAGTAAGTTTTGTCTCGGCCGCTTTTTTCTTAGAGTTTTTGAAAAAGATTATCCTTTAAATTTGTGCTTATCATTTTATTAGTATTTGACGGTCTTTATGTGCATTACCAAGATGTTACCCATCGAACGTTAAGAATGGTTGTGTGCATTATCTCCGAATTGAGATTTTTTTGTGCATTTAATAAACGACGATAGGTTAACCGATTTCCAGTCAAAACGAAACAGCTTTTGGCAAAATTAAAACGACTTTCTCCGGAGCGGTTTCTAAAATTAAATTAAGGTGAAAGAAAGTTTACGCGACAATCCCAAAAGGTGTCGTTGGTATTTTTAACTAATTTTTAGCATAAAAGAGGGGACGAGACGCTATGGTCGTATATTCACCGGTGATAAAAGAAAGTCACAAAAGTTAGTTGGACAACAATAGTGGCAAGAGCGGTAAATTGTTCATATATCCCAAATTTCCTTTCTGGATTTTTGCGTGCGTTTTCTTGAGATAAGGTAGCTCTATAAGGATCAGGTTGGGTTAAGTTTATTACCTTGGATTTATGGTTGAACTTGCTTTCGTCGCACTTTATAACAGCTCCGGGTCCTCCAAACGGTAGGATTGACCTGTTTTCGAGATCCACTGAGCACAGATCTTGTAGTGGCCTATAAATGCGAGAAACTAAACTTCGGCTTAAGGCAAGCGTTTCCGCAATTCTATGTTGTGACTCCTCGTGCACAAAGGAAAACATTATGCGAAGAAGCATTCCCAAAGGGATCTTCGGGAATTCAACAAAAAAGCTGTTCGTTCGCAAGCTTCGTCTTTTGCGACACCCACTACATCTCCTAATAAAACAAAAAGAAATACACGCTATTGCTAATTGACCTATGCGCCCCGTTCCCGTAAGAGAGTCTAAACATGATTTATGTTCACTGTTGCAGTTTTGATCCCTGCCGTTTTTTTTTTTAGAGGTACGACATCAATTGTTTTGGGAATTATTTAACGGATGTGGCCATTTATGCTAGAAATTCCTTTTTTAAATGGCCCGAGAAATGGTGATTCTACGAATACAAGGGCTCATGATATGTTTGCATGATCGAGACTCTACATTTCTTCTTCTCAGGGTTTCAGATTTTTAATTCTAATTTTAATTCTAGTTACGCCAGCATAGAGAAAAAACGTTCGAAGAACAAGTAAGAATGATGAAAATTTTCTGTTTTCTCTATTGGCTAAAACAGTTAGCATAACTTTGAAGGCGCGTCATTATTTCTTGTTCAAGTGTAGCGTTCATTTCGTGTATAAGCAATTTTATAGTAGACTACATTAGATTTCACGTGAATCGCACTGATTCAGTAGATGCAACTCTGTACTCACCAAAGAAACCCGTCTACATGTTCGCCATTTCTCTCGGTTAATTCCATCGCGATATTACACTGCGCACACCAAAGAGGATCTGCTATCAAACGTCGCCTTTGGAGCCATCGAACCAAAGCAGATCGCGGTCCTCTTTCCAAATCAATAAACAAATTCAAATTCATATCGTAATGCCAAGCACGAATTTCCAATACTGATCAAAAGCAGATTTTGCAATGTTCAGGTTGAAGACTCCAGTCGGTCTAACGAGCTACAATACACGTTCGCTGAATCACTGTCGCACCTCAGCTCTTTTGTGATGCAAATTTCACTTCCATTCAAAGAAGTCGATCAGATTTCTTGCCATATCGCCGAATTGTCATATTGATTACATTTGGACGTACATAAATAGAGAAAATTCATTGTTTGACCTCAATTAATATTCTGTTTTATTTATAAGGACTGTATTTTTCTATCTAATGGTATTGTTATAGCCCAGAGAAAGCCTTACTTATCCTTGAAATCTAACAGGTGAATTACGTCACGCGCCTAGAAATCGGGAACTCGCCCAGTAATCACGCACCACCTTGCGATTTCCGTTCTTTTCATTTATCAGGCTTCACACAAAAACCCTCTGTATACCTCCCCAAATGACCCCATTGCGATAGGAGAAAACTGGTTCTGAAGACACAACGCAGAGTGCCTGAGAATATACTGCGATCAAGCGTTTTTTTATTCCTGTTTCCTATTGCCGCGAAAAAAAAGAGCACCCAAAGTTGAAGTTGAGAAAAATTGTGACACCTCTTCTGTCGTTTCAAATTAAGCACCGCACGGTATTTAATACAACTTCGCTTTGTTTGATGACAGCGGAGATCACAGAAACTATTTGTTTTAAAAAATCCTCAGATTTTGTCATTGTGACTGGCAGTAAAAGTCATGAAAATTATCCTATTTTTGCCACCTCTCGTAACACAAATTATATGGTATCATTGTCAGTGTCTTTAGAGCGTACCGCCCCTTACAAGTTATAACGTAGTATCAAGTTACTTTGTGACGCCGCGAAATAAGCGTCTTTCGTAAGTTAGCGTCGTTGCATTCAGCAAGACACAAACCCTCTGGTCGCTGACAAGTTCATTTATTTTTTCCATGATGGGTAATGATAACAGTGATCGCTCGACTAGTGAGAGCTCCAGTGAGAGCGATTCTGACGTCCAGAACGTTGCCGATCCGCCTCTCCACGCCGGTCGAGCGTTGACGCGGACTTTTATTCATCTGCCTAAAAGGATTCAAACAGTCCCCAGGAAAACAGCTTTCAAAAAGCTGGTTGACGCTGGCAGAGTAAAAGATGTTGGTTTTAGAAGAAGCGAGTCGGCGTCCACCATAACAGACAGCTTGGTTGCCGCCTTTCCAACCTTAGCGGGTTTAGACCTATCTTGGTGAGTGATCGCTTTGAACTGGAAATCCAATAATAACTATTGTTACAAATCAGGCCTAGATTGTTTACTAGTAAATCTCTATCTATTGATCACTGTATTCAACAGTTATTTGCTGTATAGCAATACATGCTCGAACAGCCAGAAAGTTTATGTTTATTTCCTTTCAACAGTTTGAGATTCATTTCATCGTACACAAAAGGACAGGCTATGAAAGTCGTCCACGTGGGAGTGCCTAGTGGCGACAAGATATTGGATCTATTCGGTGGGAGCAAAAAGAAAAAAGTTTTCATGCACTGGAAACGTAAAAAAGGTGAGTAACTTAGCCTTTAATTTGGGGAAAAAAGCGCGCGCGCGGCGAGGCCTCTTTAGCCGCGCCTCTCAAAGCTTTGCCACCCGCGCGTTTTTAGTTTTTGGTCGCTCGTATAACTGCCAAATTTCATTTTGTCGTATGCCCGAAATTGTTGTCTCGAGATCAATCGGACTTACTCACCTATTTCCCACTGTTCGGTAGTCGAACTCAATCGAACTTAGTCGAACGATTGGGTTGTGTGACAGAGTTCGATTTCTGAATCTAATCGAAACCAATCAAACTAAATCGAACACAATTTAAAAATATAAAATACACCCTAAATACCACCAGATATTTATTTATTTATTTATTTATATGCAATATTTCAACAGGCCACCCAATTCAGCGTAGGCTGGTTTAAATGGGGGCCTGCAAACAATTTACAAGACATACAATTCAATACATTACATCACATTACATAAACTCATTACAATTACATTTCATCAGAAAAAAGGCGAAATTTAAAAAGACTTTCTCAGTACCAGCAACGAATGAATAATTAACCGGTAATATCTTTATTGATGTAACCTGGAAATTCATTAGTACATTGATTTTACCAATGAAATAATAATCTGACTGTAAAATAGAAAAAAAAAATAGAAAATAATGTTCAATAGGACATAGAAAAGTAATCTTACTTCACTGTACTTCAATTCCATTTTTATAATTTGTTTTTAACACTTAACGGAGTACCGAGTAGTCTGCTTAGCTTGTCCGTATGTCTGTTGGGTTGTCTGCCAGAAAAGTAACCACAGAACAAAATGAAGCTAGCCTGTATTTCACTCTGGCTTGCTTGCAGATTAATTAAACATCAGATTTTTAATATTACATTTTCAATTTGTTTCTGTGGTTTTTTATATATAGGCTTGTACTGTACAAGGCACTAGTACATGCGTATGTAATTTGTGCCATGGACTAGTAAGACCAGTACAAAGTTCCATGGTTAAGAGACAGATTTTAAATTTAACTTAAGTGTTTTATAAATTTCATATTTTTAGTTAGACTAATTAGTATTAATCTTTGAGGTCCTTTTCGAAAACCACATGTATGTGAAAAGGTTTCCTCAATAAAGATTATTATTATGTGCAGATGTGCTTTCCAATAATAATATTAAGCTGCATTCTTCTCCTTTACAGACAGACCGCGCCGCAATAACAACACTTTGACACGAGGTCAGACTGTGACCACTTCAAACCCTGCCATCACTACTGCTCCAACCCCTAGTCCAGTCACCAGTGATATCTCTGCAATCATTACTGCTTCGACTGCTACACCAGTCATTAGTACAATCCCTGCCATCACTATTGCTTCAACCACTACACCAGTCACCAGTGCCATCCCTGCCAACACAACTGCTTCAACCACTACACCAGTCACCAGTGCCATCCCTGCCAATGCAACTGCTTCAACCACTACATCTGTCACCAGTGCCATCGCTGCCAACACAACTGTTTCAACTGCTACACAAGTCACCTACGCAACACCTGCTGCCATTACATCACCCTCTTCATCGCCTCTTCCATCATCAGTTCTTGCCCCTTTGGCCAGCACACCTGTCCGGGTTGACCAGTCACCTAGAAGAAGTGAATGTAAGTGAAATGATTCAAAATAAAATTTTATTAAAGCAATTATCTTAAGGTTTGTGTGCAATAACGTTGTAATGTGTAAAAGTGCTCGAAAGGAAAAAATCTCACTTTTAGCAGCCTGCTAGTAAATTTCAGGTGTTACTTGCAACACTAAGAGTACACACAGCCCATAAAATAAAAAATGTCAGATTTTGTGCCATAGTGCTTACTTTACATAATTAGTATAAGTGCGTGGAACACAAACACCAGAGTAAAAACAAAATAATAGTTGTTATTACTAACTATGAGAGCTGCATGTAATACAAAGTAATACAATGAATTATCCCCCTACCCATTTCACTGCTTTAAGGTTGCTGACAACCTTTTCCAGTTCTTATACTTTGACTACAAATCTACCCATAACTAAAAACCAAACCCCTTGTTCAAGACCACTGCTGTAGCAGTCACCAATAAAAAATTTGCAACCCTGTGCCAGGTTGTTGTGCTCTTGGGTATCGGCAAATTTACTGCTGGGGGTAACCCTGTGATGGACTAGCATCCCATCCAGGGGGGAATAGAAATACTGCTAGTTGTTTCATGCCACGGAAACCAGGATAAGCTCCAGCCTGATGGGCCACTTGCAGACAATCATGAATCATTATATATTTTCATGCTAGTGTTTTTGTGGTGGGTTTTTTCCCCTGGAGGTTTGAGAAACAGGACTATACTGCATAATCCTTAATAACAGCAACAAAAGACAATCCAAATAGGTTCAGGGAAATTGATCGAATTAACTGTAACTAATTAAAAATACATTAAATAAAAATTAATGCATTGTTTGCATGCTGAACTCCCACAGACACTGATCTATTTCAAAGTCCTTTCGAAGATGATGATTTAGTGACTGTAAACACTGTGCAAGGTAAGAACAACTCTGTATCCATAGCAATAATTTATGACCTTAGAATGATACAATGAAAGAAGCCCTGATAATGATGTCACTTATCATTTGCATTTAAGTGCCAACACGAAAATCATTCATCAGACGTGCAAGGCAAACATCATCTACCCGTACTACTTCAGGTAAAATCTAAAGATTTTAAAAGTAATTTTATACAGTTTTATTCTTCATCTTTATTGATTTCGTTTCAAATGTATAGAGAGCTTATGAAAGAGCTAATAAAGAGCTAATCAGCACAAATTCAAAGTTCAAATGAAATCTGCTGAACACTGTGTATGGCTAATTTAACTGACAATTGTAGACATGAAATGTCCAAAGCTGTCAAGAAAAAAGAACCAGTATCCAAGGTCACACATTGCCACAAGAAGGGATCAATATCCCATTTTAGAAGGACAGCTACAGTATTTCAATTACAGTTACCTTTTTACTTTTTGCAATAACTGAACAGTGGCACAGTACGGTCTTCATAGTTGCAATAATCTCTCCTTTACACCCAGGGATAAGTGGCAAGCCTTTCCACGGAGTTGGTATAAATGGTAAGTACAGTGTTTTTATCTTAAATATTTGCTGCAGTCAGTTGAGACCAATTAATTTTTCTGCAGTTTGAACATGTTTCGTTGGGTTCTCTGTGATGTCATAGTTTCTTGGGCCTTTAAGTCATGTTCTGTATACATAGTTCATTTTTGTAACAAGTTTTGCCTAGCTGTTCTCAAGCCAAAAAATTGTACATTAATAATAATAATAATAATAACATATTGCTGGTAATAATGATGATGATGATGTGTGTAATTTAATACTTTATGCTAATAAAAAGTTTTGTATGGCACATTTTTTTTGCACTGCCTTTTTTACAGTGGGGCATTTACAATGGACATGTCTCCACATGGCTTAGGAGGTACATAACATAACCACAACAAACATTTTTTCCATAATGGTTTTCTATCACATTTTCAAATAATGCAAAATGTAATGTTTGTTTTTAGGGGTCTCCAGTAGAGAGTGTCGCGTGAATGAAGTGTTTAGATGCGAATCCGCTGTTCAGGCATCCTGTGTCAATGTTCAGGAATGGTTACCATCTTTTTTAAACCACAGTTTTGAAGAGGTAAATGAGAGCACATTTTGACAAACACTTTTTATTGGGCTATCAGGATTAACCTGAACTTGGATTATCGTAATAAAGTTCAAGTTCAAAAATGACATTCGGGCAATGATGGTGGAAAATTCATCCGTCTTCCATTTATTCACTCACTCAATCACTCACCCCCTCCCCCCACCTGACCGCCCACCTGCCCGCTTGCTCGCTCGCTCACTCATTCTTTCATTCATTCATTCATTCATTCAATCAGACCAACCTCTCCCTTTGGAGAATTAGAAGCAATAAAGATACATGTATATTGTTGCTGTTATAGTCAATCTGTCAGTCGGTCAGTCAATCTTTAATTAATCTATTTGCTTTCTTTTTTAAATAAAAAAACTTAAGAGCAGCACACAGCAACTTGCCTTGTATAACTGAGTTTATTAATCGACCGGCTTCGTATGCTACTGAGACTTCATCAGGATAAAACTACAAGATACATAAATGGAACTTATTTTATACTAGAGCTTTGTAGTACAAATAACGTTCCAATTAGGGTGTGAACAACAAAACACCTACAAGAAATACGTGCGGGAAATGACTAAAATCCTGTGCTAGAAAGTGGGCGATTTATGTGGGGGTTTTAATGTTGAAACCGTGAGCCCCCAATTTAAAATTGTGGTTATTGCATAGTTAAACTTGTTCTTGTTCTGGATTTACAAATACATGTAGCTATGCTGGCAGGCTCGTGAGGATAAAAAACCTGTAGTGGCACTATTACTGCGCCCCAATACAACTTTGCATGGGAAATTGAATGAGGCAACGTTGAGGTTTGGATGTACATTGTATAGTATTATTGTACTGTTTGTTGTTAATTCAACCAGATATTTGATTGCAAAATAATACAGCTTAATGTAATTTCAAAAGAAATCAACATTATGATTTGTCCACCATTTCCCATGGAAAAAAAAACAAATTTTTTTTGGAGGAAGGAGTAAAGAAAAATTCTGAAAAAATAAAATCTACAAGGTATCCGTTACAAGTCTGAAGTCCATTATCTGGACTTTTTTCTGAGTACTAATAAAACATAAGACAACATTAAACTGTCTTTCCTTTTTGTTACTGCATGAAGGTGTGAATTCTGGAGCAATAATCAATATTATGTAAAGGTGTGCATCAATATAAATTCATGAAAAATTTCCTGAACAAAAAATTTTCTTTGGCCATGCTCAGCACTGAATTTAGGATCAGTAAATAATTGCACAAAGAAATCAAAGGCCTTTAGGCTATGACTATTTTGCACGATGAAGTACATGCATGAGTATATGCAGAAAGATGAAAATGTTTTGGCTTTGTTGTAAAAAAAATTTTTTTTTACATTTGTCCCTTACATGTATTTAAACCTCAGGACTCGGGCGTGCAAACGCACAAATTTTTTTTTTCTTTTTCTTTTCCCTCTGATGTGATATTTCTTTCTTTTTCCCCCAAGAAGTTAATAAGTGCTTTCCATTTATAATAATTTATTATTTTGCTCGACATTCATGCATTGCATGCATCATGTTATTAAACACATTTCATTCGACCACATTTTTCTCTTCGTCAGTGGAAATACAAACAAAAGTTTACGACCCAAGGAAGGAAAGAAGGATCGACCGATCAACCGACGGAACAACCAACTTATATAATAATAAATTTTAAATTTTACTGTATATGCACACTTTTTAAAACTAACTCAGATGTTATCATTTTGTCAAGGGTTTTTCAGAGGGTACTTGGGCAATGCCAGGAAGGTTGGCTCTTCTGGATTGCAGAAACAACATCCAAAGATGGCCAAGAAGGTTGGTTAAACATAAACATAGTTAACAAGGAATTTCCTGAAACCCTTTTAACAGTAAGCCAAATTGTATTTGTATGACATCTCAAAAGTGTGATAGCAAGTTCTGTTAATGAAACTGCTTTTCTGCTTATCCTAACACTTCCTTGTCCTTTTTAATTAAACAGCACTCAAATTGTATGGGAACAGAAGTAATGATGTGGACCAGTTGATATTTTTAACTCCATCAGCCGGAAGAAATCTCACCTTCATTGAGCGGATTGAAGGTGACACAATTTTTGACATTGAAATCAGTATGGTTTGCTCTGAAAACTTAACCACCCTCATTTTGTTACTTGATAAATAATTTTCCAAAATTGTTTTGTATTGATCTGCATTTTTAAAGTATAACTTACATATTGTGTACCCCCAACCCATTTGTGATTTATTTGTTCCCCAACGAAAAGCTTTTCAAAAGGTTTTGTTTGGTGCCTATGTGGTATTTTACATATTGAAATGGGCTACTACAATGTAAGCTGGCTAACAGTTTGGAGTTAACACTGCTTTTGTTCAGAGCCTTTAATGGGTTTGAAAGTGTATGAGTAACATATCTTTATTAAAAGAACATATCTTTAAAAGATAAAATGCTGTAAGAAGATTATTAAAACATTTTTTTTGAATTGAGCTTTTCCCTGCCAGTATACAGCCTTTATAAAAAAGGACTGTTTCTTTTAGCTGTGTTTGTTAACATTGGTCCTGAAAAGCCCTGTTAATAATTTTACTATTTTGAGGTTACGTCTTAGATTTAAAACGTTTTTTTTTTCAGAGAGTATGAATGAGTTTTAGAAAAAATCAGAAATCTTCTATCTTCCAACAGACATTTTCCAATGTAGGCTTGCAAGGAGTAATAGTTAAAAATATATACACCTTTCATGTTGTTTATTTGTAAATCAATTGCAGCATCAGATATGGACGACTATGATTGGCTGTCCCATTCAACAATGAGCATATGTGAGCGAGCAACCTTTATGATTGAATCGCTTGCATTAGAGAGGTAATTTCATTGCTTTCTTGAATTATTATGTAGTGTAACTTACATATCACAGACACCATATTTAACAACCAATCATAAATAACAGTCTAATCATTGAGCACTCATTTCATGCATGATTAAGGCAAATTTGGTGTAAATTTCTATACTTAGAGCAAAACTTGCAAGATGGCGTGAGGAGAGACGCGAGCAAGAGCGCCAGCTTGCAGCATGTGAGGGAACTGATCAGTCATCAGACAAAGTTAGTATTTAAACAACAAATGCTACCAGTTATTGAAGAAAAAATGTTTTACTTAGTGGACTTTAAAACACCTTTAAAGCACGACAAAAGGAAAGATGCAGAGTGCTGCAGATTTAAAAACTCAATTCTACTCCAGTGACATGGCAATAAATACAACAATTTTAATGATAAACATGAAATGTTCATTATGTCCCTGAAGGGAATCAAACCCATGGCCTCCCAGATACTGCTATGATCAGCAATGTATACAGGACGCATGCCACATACCAACCCAGTAAAATTGCCCAGCTCTCCACAAGTGTCTCCTAGCTCAGAGGTATCTGAGAGTTCATGGCATCTATTCCCATTGGGGACTCAGATTTTCTCTTAATCCCTTGCCCATGGCATAATGAAAATTTCATCTTTATCATTTATCATTGGGCTTTAAATTTGTCTCTTTAGTATTTATTACAAACAAATAATGTCTGTTGGTCAAACACAGGAGCATGAGCATGAAGTGCAGCAGGAGAACAAAACAGAGAAAGATGACAAAGAGCTGCAAAAACTGTCTCAAACAGAAGTGATTGTAAGTTTTCAAACAACAGATACTGTCTATTGAAGAGTGTATCTTATTTAACTCACAATAATGTACATATGGAAATTACATGTGTAACTTAATAGGCTGGCAACGATTAATAAGGGAAATAATTAGTGAAAAACATTATTTTAATTGTTTTCGTCTGTCTAGATAAGAGAGGAAAGAAGAAAACGTGTGGCTCCAGAGCCCAAAGAAGGCATTGTTATTGCCCTTCGCTTTGGTGAAATAAAAGCAAGGCGGAAGTTCAAGGAAACAGCTCTGTTTCAGGTTTATACAATACTCTACATTAAAATTATGTGTAACCAAAGGAAGCCATTGGTGGTCTGTAAAACATGTGATTAGGAGCTGGCACTCATACTCACTCACTCATTTCATACTTGTTATTATATTTAATTTTACCTAGTATGCTTATACAATACTTAACTAAGCATATCTAAACTTGAGCGAGGCATAACCCTGCAAGCATAATTACCACATACCAACAACATTTAACTATCTCCTCCCTAGACCTTTTCCTCTCTTATTTGTTCTTTTGTCTTAATATTTGGCCTGTACCTGACAGGTTTTGAGAAGATTTTACTTTTGTCTATGTGAATAACAGGAAGTATATGACTGGGCAGGGGGTATGGGATGCATGCCACTCCACTTTACCCTGCAACGGCGAAACAAAGTAGTGTTGCACTTGGACCCCATAGAGGGACATGAGGTCCTCGATGTTTATGGAAGAGTAAGTAGATTCTCTAGCATTATGTCAAAAATCTAAGTTACATGTTATCCAACAGAGAACTTAAGAAATGGTGATTGAACACTGACATACCAATGTGAGGTTCTGTACTGTAATTTATCAGCCATCTTGCACTCATTGTGCAACCCAAGTGTGAAGTATGATAGTCACCTATAAATTTAGGAAAGAATGCAAGTATCAAAATAAAAATACAGTGCAACCCTGATAACTTGAAATCTGAACGGAAGTGAAAATCAGTTCGAGTTAGCAGGGTTTCAAGTTATCTGGGTCTTAATCCAATATTCCATTTGACAATTAAAAAGCTGATACATAACTGATCTCATCAGGAACTGTAACATGATCATACATTCGTGAGATGAGATTGAGAAATGACTGTCAAATAATTATATGATTTTGTACTAATTAATTAATTAATTAATAGCAAATTGTTGTGGTGTTACTTTTAGTGTTTGAATCGGATTATGTGACAAAAAAGTTAAATAGGGGATATTTCAATGAGCACCCCTGGCAAGTTTCAAACATACGAATGCATTAATAATAAAATTTGAATATAGAATCTGACATGTGCATATTTGAGTGCACCTACTCTTAAGAATTCCAGAATAATCTTGATAGAACATAACCTGAGATATCATTACAAAGGTTCCATACTCTGTACTTATCTCGTATTTCTCAACATTTTCCAGGAAGAGGCAGAAGTCAAGACACTTTTAAATTGTGAGGTAGGGAAAATTTCATAAATGAGTAATAACTGTGATTATGACACCAGGTAAAACTAAAACGACATTAACATAACATGAATAAGGACATACATCCAAAAATCTTTTTTAGTGAGGCTACGAGTTAAGCATGCTACAATGTAAAAATTGGGATTAATTTCTTGTCCTCAGTGCCACAAAACCCTTCCCAGCCATGAAACTCAAGGAAGACTGACACTACTAACTCTCCAGGGACAGGACTTTTCTATAGCCCGATACTTGGGGTAGACTGACACTACTAACTCTCCAGGGACACGGCCCTTCTAGAGCCCTGATATTTGAGGGAAGACCGAAACTACTAATTCTCCACCGACGGGACTTTTCTAGAGCTAAGATACTTGGGGAAGACTGACACTACTAACTCTACAGGGACGAGGCCCTTCTAGAGCCCCGATACTTGGGGGAAGACTGACACTACCAACTCTCCAGGGACGAGGCCCTTCTAGAGCTCTGATACTTGGGGGAAGACTGACACTACCAACTATCCAGAGACGGGGCTTTTCACTTGGGACAGACCAACCTGACTGGTTCCCTTGGGACGAGGCTCTTTTGGAGCATCGACACTTGGGACAGACCAACCTGACTGGTTCCCTTGGGATGAGGCTCTTTTGGAGTATCGACACTTGGGACAGACCAACCTGACTGGTTCCCTTGGGACGAGGCTCTTTTAGAGCATCGCCACTTGGGACAGACCAACTTGACTGGTTCCCTTGGGATGAGCCCTTTTAGAGCATTGACACTTGGGACAGACCAATTTGACTGGTTCCCTCGGGACGAGGCTCTTTTAGAGCATCGACACTTGGGACAGACCAACTTGACTGGTTCCCTTGGGACGAGGCTCCTCCAGAGCATCGACACTTGGGACAGACCAACTTGACTGGTTCCCTTGGGACGAGGCTCTTCTAGAGCATTGACACTTGGGACAGACCAACTTGACTGGTTCCCTTGGGACGAGGCTCTTCTAGAGCATTGACACTTGGGACAGACCAACTTGAATGGTTTCCTTGGGACGAGGTCTCTTCAAGAGCCCCGATACTTGGGGGAAAACTGACACTACCAACTCTCCAGGGACGAGGCCCTTCTAGAGCCCTGATACTTGGGGCAAGACTGACACTACCAACTCTCCAGGGACGAGGCCCTTCTAGAGCCCTGATACTTGGGGGAAGACTGACACTACCAACTATCCAGAGACGGGGCTTTTCACTTGGGACAGACCAACCTGACTGGTTCCCTTGGGACGAGGCTCTTTTGGAGCATCGACACTTGGGACAGACCAACCTGACTGGTTCCCTTGGGACGAGGCTCTTTTGGAGTATCGACACTTGGGACAGACCAACCTGACTGGTTCCCTTGGGACGAGGCTCTTTTAGAGCATCGCCACTTGAGACAGACCAACTTGACTGGTTCCCTTGGGATGAGGCTCTTTTAGAGCATTGACACTTGGGACAGACCAATTTGACTGGTTCCCTTGGAACGAGGCTCTTTTAGAGCATTGACACTTGGGACAGACCAATTTGACTGGTTCCCTTGGGACGAGGCTCTTTTAGAGCATCGACACTTGGGACACACCAATTTGACTGGTTCCCTTGGGACGAGGCTCTTTTAGAGCATCGACACTTGGGACACACCAATTTGACTGGTTCCCTTGGGACGAGGCTCTTTTAGAGCATCGACACTTGGGACACACCAATTTGACTGGTTCCCTTGGGACGAGGCTCTTTTAGAGCATCGACATTTGGGACAGACCAACTTGACTGGTTCCCTTGGGACGAGGCTCCTCCAGAGCATCGACACTTGGGACAGACCAACTTGACTGGTTCCCTTGGGACGAGGCTCCTCCAGAGCATCGACACTTGGGACAGACCAATTTGACTGGTTCCCTTGGGACGAGGCTCCTCCAGAGCATCGACACTTGGGACAGACTAATTTGACCGGATCCCTTGGGACAAGGCTCTTCTAGAGCATTGACACTTGAGACAGACCAACTTGACCAGAACACCCACTAACACCAACACTAACACCCTAACACTACCAATTAGCACTAACACTAACACCCTAACCCTAGCAATTAGCACTAACACTAACACTAACACTTACAGAAATACTAACAGAAACACTAACACTGACACTATTATTAACAATAACAATTACATTAACACTAACACTTACAGAAACACTAACACTAACACTTAAAGAAACACTAACACTAACAGTAACAATATTATTAACACTTAAAACATCAACGTTAACTGCATCAACACAAGCATCAACAACAGAAAAATTAACAATAACGGAACGATTAACACTAACAGTGACAATGACAGAAAAAGGCTACCCCAACACTGACAGTGGTTAATAGTGATTTCAGTGGTTACAGTGTCAATAGGCAACTGTAGGCATCTTAAGGGAGGTGGGCTGCTCAAATGGAAAAAAATGGCTAACTTTGTTTCAGTGATGGTTACAACATATTGTATTCCATCATTGAAACAAGTTATCCGTGACTCCTTTGAACAGCACACTTCCCTTCCTTACCTTGACTTGCAGGTCTCCTTCAGAGGAAATTTCCCTCAAGGTGAATTACAAGATGTAACACTATCTGCTACACTACTGGGTAAGTAAAAATCAACTCTTTATGCATTCTCAGAGACCCAGGAGCAGATGGCCAAGTCAGGAGGAAGTCAAATGGGTGCAATCGTTCGTGAAAACTTACCTTCACGTCACTTTCACCCATTCGACTTCTTCCTGACCTGACTATCTGCTGCTGGGACTCAAAGGATTCTTTTTACGATACAGAATTCTTTGTCTTCTAACCCTAATTATCCATACTCAATGAATAAGTGTGGTTAAGAGACAAAGGAATTTAATTTTTACCTGAATTTAATTTTTAACTACAACATATACAAAACTGTAAATAGAACCTATTAAATCCAAGGTTAATCTATACTGAAGGCTAGAGTTGAGCTAAGAAAAATGATAGCATACCTCAGAATACAGTCGGTGAACTAACAAAGGCTGACTTAAAAATTCCCAAGCCAATCATAAATCATGTTTATCTGATCATAATCGGCAAATAATGACATTACATTAATAACATTGGAAGGCTAAAAATAGAAAATAACAAAAAGAGAAGAAGTGAATGGACTAACAAAAAATTGTACATTTTTATAACAGATGAGCCTCAAAAAGGAATCGAGAAAGCACAGGAAAGAGAAAGAGAAAATGGAGACAAGGACAAAGAAAAAGAAGAAAAAGAAACAGACGAACAAGAAATAGAAAAGGAGGAAGAACAAACGGAAGAAGCAAAAAAGGAAGGAGAAACAGAAAAAGGAATAGAAGAAGAAATGGAAGAAACTGAAGGAGAAAACGAAAAAGTCCTAGAGAAAGAGGAATATAAGGAAGAGAAGAGCAGAAAAAGGAAACGAAAAAAGGACAGGAGAACAACTGCAGAAAGAAAAAAGGCAAAGCATTTAAAAGCTGATTAAAAAAAAATTATACCTAATGTTACAAAAGCTGTGGGTAATTAATTTAATTTCACCTTTTTTTTAATTGCAATGAGTTATATTTCTTGAGTGATTAATTATAAACAATTACATAGTTATCTAGGTGGTTTATTATTAAGTATATCACTGTTAAGATAAAGGAAAGTAGCTTGGAGACATATATTGCAATTGAACGTTGGAATTGTAAAATTATAAAAGCTGCCAGTAATTTATATTGTGAAAAAGCAAGTGTACATGTGGAAGGGCATGTCCAGTGTTCTTGAATGATTAGTTTAGGAGTAAAAAAAAGTAATAAGTAGTACTAAGTACTAAGTGCATGGTTTGTGTACTTCAGCAATGAAAATCTAGTTGTGTATAGTTAGAGATACGTTTAAGTAAGTTAATTTTATGTTTGTTTCTTTCTTTGATCAAGTCTTATGTGCTGTAAATGTAGAAACAAAAGCAAAGGTTGATAGTAGTTGCTCATAATCCTAATTTCTTCACCTTTTCCTTTTAGTTACATGTACATGTATTGGTTTGAAATTACTACATTGTCTGCCTCCTTCATGATCCGCCAGGGTGTTTAGTTTGGTTTTTTTTTTTTACACTCAAATGAAAACTGTCATAGACTTCAATTTAATAATTAATTCATTTTAATAATTTGTCTTCATTGTATATTATTTGTTAACATTTGTTGCACCTGAACACAATGTGCAAGTTATACTTAAAGTAATAAAAGATGCAGGTAACTGATTTAAATTCACTTTTTTTAAATTGCAATGAGTTGTAATTCATGGAGTTATTTCAATTAACCTGATGAATATAGAACATATGTAGTTTTCATTATCTAGTTTAACCATGTTTTGAAATAGGAATGTAATTAACTGATATTTGTTGCAACTGAACATAGCTAGTTAACGTCAGAAAAGCTGCAAGTAATTTATTTCATTATAACTTTATCAATTATGAGAAATATTTTTTTCCGGATGAGTGATTTCTATCTCTGATTATCTCTAGGTAAGAGACTTTGTTGTTAGTAGCCTTTTTTTAAATTTCTAACTTAATATTTTTACTGATAAGTATATGTTGGCAATAAACGTTCTCAGCAGATATGAACCGTTGCATGTACTTGTTATTGTGTGACTTTTTTTGTACACTTGTCGCTAGCTACTCTGGAGTGGCAGGGAGGGTAGGTGGATGGGAAGATGACAATGCCATGCCTCACTGCAAGTCTTCTTTTGGACCCAGGACAATACCTGACAAATTATTATTGTTTTATGCCTCATTTTACAGAGAGTTCCAACCTGCATATAACATACTATCATGAAGATTTTCCCAAAAAAAGCTTAAGCTTACTTGAACTTGCAAAAACCTTATAGTAAGCTTGAAATTTAATTACACACCAGCACAGACTCTGCCTTTGCACAAGAATAAAAACCCGAATATGTTGTCTGCAAAGTATCAAAAGAGGCAGTTCCTTACCTAGTCTTATTCTCTTTACATTTGAACAATTTAATTCTTAACTACAACATACTTTTAAGAATTTTAAATATATACATTATTAAAGAGGAGAATATACATGACCGTTACTTTTAAAGCTGAGCCGAATAAGTACTTACACATATTAATTTACATTTTATCTATACTTGCTGCCAGACCCTTACTGGTAAATTTTCCCAAAGAAACTTACTTCAAGTTCGAGCTCAAACGAATGAGGCCCATGTTACATACACGGCAAAGTCCAACGGAAATACTTATTTCGGCTGTACAATTTCTGGATCCCATTTTCTTTCTACGAGGGGCTCACAAACAACGAGAAATAGTTTCTTCACCAGTCTACCTCGGGTGAGATGTCACGTTATCTGTACCAGTCTCTTTTTACTATCGAAAATCAAACGTATTGAACAAGACGATTTTTATCGAACTCCATAACAATCCACCTCGATGAAAAGGAATCCAACTCGATAAAAAGAACTCCACCTCGATAAAAGTAATCCACCTCCATAACAAGTCGATTAAAAGTAATCCACGTCGATTAAAAGTAATCGACCTCGATGTAAAAATCATCGTGGTGGATGTAATTGTATCGTGCACGAATTGTTTTTCGTACTCGATCATATTTTATCATGGTCGGTTGCCCAGAAACAAAAATTGATCCAATTTTGCAGACTATGAACGTTGTACAATCATGTTGTTTTTCTTAAATTGCACCAAAACCCTAAAATATTGTTTTCTGCAGGAACAAAACTTTGCAGCTGTTGGATTTTTGAAGCTGTCAACAATCATGGCAGCCATGAACACTACTTAAGCAGTAGTGAAAATAAAGCCTGAAAAAATTCTAGGAAGGGGGGGCATGGGGACAACTGCTAAATGACTAGATGTTTTTGGAATAGGTGCAAAGTTTCATGTTAGCAGAAAAACAAATTGGCATTTAGGTGCACTTTAGTCAGAACCTGACTAAAGTAAGATTGGACAAATGAGAATTTTGCTGTTATCAGCTGTTGGCATTTGGTTTGTGTTTTGGTTTAAAAACCAAACTTGAAATTTCCAGGTTTAACGTGTGGATAGCATGTCATAATTTGAAGAAAAGGCAAACATTAGACAAATGCTCTCCCTTAGAAGAGACAAACTGGTTTTAATTTAGTGTAAAATGAGATAAATTTTATTGCATTCGTGTAATGTTATATGTAAGTTAACAGGCAGTAAATTGAATTTGTGTGGCATTGAAATTGTGTTATCGTTATCGTGACTACAATATTTTTCATTTTTGAGAGGAAAGCTTTAAATTGTACAAGTAAACACAACATGTTGAAAAATATTCTTGAAAATACACGCTTAACTGTTATCCAATAGTTCTATTACAACTAAGAAATTTAAACTTTGTAAATCCCATTTCATTTGGATCCCACAGAAACAACAAAGTTGCCAAAAGCAACAAGTTCAAGTGGCTTTTGTAGTTATTTGTTAATTAGTATCTAAATTTATTATCAATAAATACATTCCACCAAATTGTAAGAGCCTGGGTGTTGTCATTGCACTAAATTCTCGACTTCAACATAATCATTGTTATCCAAGAGTATCAAAGAGAAATCCACCAATTTTTTCTTAAAAAAAGATTTAGAAGCATCTCTCCAGTCAGAAGGAATAAGGTTCCATACTTTTGCTCCAGTTCTTGGAAATGAGCGTTTGAAAATTTCCAACTTTGCTTCTTTCTGATAATAATTACCTTTACTAGCATGCCTAGTATTATTTCTGTCAATTTCATTTGACCCAGCAAAAAGACTTCTTAACAGCGAAGGAGCAATTCCCTTCCAAATATCACGCATGAAATTGTGCTTATACCACAGGAGGGAGACTTGGCTGCCTGGCAACAGTTCCTGGACACGACCCACTAAAACAAGGATCATTTAAAGTCGAGTCTTCCATAGACGCTTTGCATAATTCAGCCTTCTTATTTCTGGTTGCACGAAAGCGAGGCTATGGAAGTATCTGTTTCAAAATGGCGGCAAAGAAAAGCCAAGGAAAACAGTGTGTTTACTTTGGCTGTTCAAACAGAATATATGATGCAAATGATAATCAAACAGGTTTTACCTTTTTTAGTATTCCTTGTGGAAAAAAAATTGGATGAGTTTGGGAAAATCTGATGTCCAGAACATCAGGGAAGGACGGGTTTGTGATTATGAATGCACCAAGGGTTTGTAACATACACTTCAACAAAGTGACATTGTTTGTGTACAAGGGGGCAGCCATTTGCATTTAAAGATAGGGACATTGCCACTCAAATGGAATCAGAGGCCTGCTGGCGAACAGAGAAAAAGGAAAGCCCAGAAAAACTGAAGTCAACCATCTAACATCTTGTATGAGTCAGCAGAGTCAGGGTCAGTTTTTAAAAGTTACGCAAGACTTATGCTTACACCATAACCTCATTCAATAAAACAAGTCAATAACATTGACGACTTATGCAGATGATATGAACCTACTGTTTGTACAATTTTAGAAGCTGAAACAACTTTTACATTAAAAATCTGAATAATCCACCTGTGAAACACTATGTTATAAAACTTATTTACAAAAAGTTGCAAAACAAGTCAAATGCTAGCTTAGGGAGTAATCACTTGATCTTGTGGGTCTTTCTCCCCCTGTAACCTGCTTGCCTGTTTTTCTTTTCTTTTAGTCCTACAAATTGTGAAACTTCTACTGCTAGAGTGACAGGCAATGTCATAAACTTGCTTTGTGATTTAGCATTGAAAGCTGTCCAAAAAGCTCTTAATGCTCTGTCTGCTGCAAATACGCAGTTAACTGAGAAAGTCACGATCCTCAGTAGGAAAAAAAGCTGATGGTCCAGTTTTTTCTGTTGAAGTTATCAAGTCTGATGAGAAATGTATGCACTATACTGGTTTCCCAAATTATGCAGTTTTTGTTAGCGTACTAAATTTACTACAACCAGGAGATAATGGAGAGAACATCAGGCTGGTTTCAGCACCAAATTCTCGCCCGGAAACTGGGTGTGGATGTAAACACTCTCTCACGGGGGAACAGCAATTCCTCTTGACATTGATGAGGATACGGAGAGGGTTTTCTACTAAGGATCTGGGATGGCTCTTTGGAATTGACAAGAGTACAGTCAGTCAACTCTTTGTTAGCTGGGTTAACTTCATGTATCTCCGTTTGTCAGCAATTCCTATTTGGCCAACAAGAGAACAGGTCAATGCAACTATGCCACAGAGTTTCAAAGACAGCTATCCAAAGACACGTGTTATTATAGACTGTACTGAGCTTGACTGTGAAGCACCTACATCTCTCGAGCTGAAAGGAAATATGTATTCCAATTACAAAGGTAAGGAGACCTACAAGGCCCTGGTGGGAATAACCCCCTCAGGAAGCATTTCATTTTTCATTTCAGGTTGCAAGTTTCAACATTTGACCGAGAGGAAGTTTGGGGCTGGTCACCAACATGACAAAAAAAGACAAAGAAAACCATGGGTAGAACATGAACTGCACTCGGTCCATGGCGCTCGGTCCATGGTCATTTACTTTGTTCTTTGCGTCACTAAAATTGATATTAAGAGTCTTCTTTGTGTTGTTCTTTAAAAGTACCCATTAGCTCCCTTTCAGTGTTACATTGACAGCTACTTTCATCTTTTGACGTCCTAAACAAACAAGACACATCGAGATGTACCAATCACAGGCCACTACCATGACCTTCTCAATACTGGTCTCTTGTGCAATGTTTTTGATTGATTTATTTCAAACGACACGTCAGAAGCTGATGCAGCAACATAAACTGCTATGGATGCTGATAGTGAAAGCGGCTGTATAATCGAAAAATGACTGAGCATTTATTTCATACCACTGTTATTTTTACATCAACTGATCGAAGAGTAGTACTACTCGTGATCAAAGTATCACAGCTGGTAATTATTGTCACTCCCCTCAAATTGTATTTCAGAGTGGAAGTTGACACACTTCTAAAAAAGCATTACTTGCATTTCGTTTTCTTGTGAATGTAGAATTTGCAAAAATTTTTTTCTATTTTTTTCAGTGTGCAAGATTCCATCATGCTGCCACCGTGCACTCACAAATAAACTTCACAGTGGCGACCTTGCCTCTTTTGTTTAGTGCCAGGAGCAAAGAATGATGCCTGTTTTCACAGGCGTGCTGAAGTTAAAAAAAAAATTTAAAAAAGTAAAAGTAATTTAAAAAAGAAAAATAATTTAATAAATTAAATTTAATACATAGTTCACAGTGGCACAAGCCTAGAGGAAAGAGCATCTCATTAGAACCATTGATGAATATGGTCTTTAAAAAACCCAAACTAGGCACAACAGCGTCAGGAAGCACTTCTGTACAGTCCTCACCCAGTATTGCCTGTTCATTGTATCCTGCAGTTAAGGCAGCCCCAAGTGACATAGAGATTGAAAGTTTCAAAGTCCATTTCCAAAACATCAACAATAACTTTGGGCTTAGTTCGTACATGGATACTGGGGGTAAAAATGTACCCACTAGAGCTGGGCCTGCACCCTTGGGAGGATATCTTAGGAAAGGAAATTTCAAAGTTACATGCAATGTTGATTTGTCTAAGCAATGTAACAGCAACACTGTACCTATCACAAATTATCGTTCATTCCCAGTATCTTTACATCTTCCCCTGTTTATTTTCACACAATGCACTTCAGAACATCAGCAATTTTATGATTCTCTAAGAATCAGTGAACAGGATGCTAATTCACTCAAATCTGAAACACAGTCACAGCGAAATAACAGTCGATGGTGGAGTGAAAGGAAACCCAGATTGACAGCTTTGACATTTGGAGACATTTTAAGTCGAAAATCTGTCAGTAATGCTTTTTTCAAGGGCCTTGTTGGGGATGGAAATACCTCTAGCAACTCAAGAAATTTACCTGAACCCTTGAGACATGGGATTGAGTATGAAAGTAAAGCCCTAGAGCAATATGAGAACTATCTAAGGCACAGTGGGCATCCTGTAAAAACATTTACACCGGGATTTGTGGTAAACCTTGCTTTTCCATTCCTTGGTTGGTCACCAGATGCAAAAGTTATTGATGTGACAGAGGACAACCCATATGGGATCCTTGAAATTAAATGTCCCTACAAACATAGAAATGTCACACCCAAGACAGCATGTGCTGGTGATGGTCAATTTTATTTGGAAATGAAAGATGATTTCCCAGTTTTAAAGGAAAACCACAAATACTACTGTCAGGTCCAAGGGCAGATGGGGATAACAGGGGCAAAGTGGTGTGACTTCGTCACCTACACCTTTCAGGGGATGGTCATCGAACGTATCTATTTTGATGCTGAGTTTTTTGCTGCCATGTTGTTAAAATTAGAACAGTTCTATTTAAAGCACTTTGCTAAATTCTTCAAGGCACTGCCAGTGCCAGCTGAAGCGTGTTCTGCAAGCACAGCTGGCACAGTTAATGTTGTGGCAACATCATCAAGTAGTATCAGTGGAAATTAAGTAGAAATTATCATGTTAAACTTTTTACATGAAACCTAGTATGCACTGTAATAAGCCACCAATTATTTGTGTTCTTCCAGAGAACATAATACCTCCCCATAGAAGGCTTTTTGGGTAAAACCCCTTGCCCTGAAATTCTCTGGAATTGTCACTTTCACTTGAAACATTTGGCTTTTGAGCCCTTTTCCCCCTGTTACGCCACAAAATGTAATAACTGACACAAAAAGTAATAGTAACACAAAATGTAATAACTTTTACCACAAAATGTAATAGTAACACAAAATGTAATAACTTTTGACGCAAAATGTAACAACGTCGGTAACGCAAAATGTAACAACTTTTGACGCAAAATGTAATACCTAAAAGTAACGCAAAATGTAATAATGTTTTGGTTGGTATATATTTGTTCGAAATATAAGGAATTACATGTGGGTAAGGTACAGAACATCTGTCTTTTTTTAAAACTGGCGGACGCCACAAGTTTTTCAAAAAGGCTACTTTGATTTTTCCAGGGGAAAAGGGGTGAATAGGTGAACTCTTGTGAAATTCCTGTAGAAAAGTATTTTTTCATACAAAAAAGCCCTCCAAATAACACATGCCTTTCTTTATTTTGAAATCAAGGTACAAAAACTACGATTTGTAATGGTATATATGCTAACTTTATATCATTCAATTCTTTATCCGTTATATTGTCACACTAATTAACGTACTAACAAACAAGTGACTCTGTCCAATTTAATGTCTTGCAATATCACGCTAGAAGCGAGTCAGCTCCTTTTTTTAAAATAAAAATTGGTAAAAGAATTATGCATATATATTTTAAATTGATGAAAATCTTATTTCAAACGAAATCTAACTGCAACTCTGAGGAAGGAAAAATGAAACTTGAAAATATAAACTGAAACTTAAACTTTAAACTATTGCAGGGCTCTTTTAATTGCGGGTTCTCCAGTAAATCTTGGAGACACTGTACCACCCATAGCTGTAAGCTACTAAGCGAACCCAAGCGTTTGTCCAGTTCTTAGCATTAATTATGTGTTTTAGAGCGATTACTGCTCCACTGTTCTTTCCCTTTATGTTTCGTATGCTTAGCTGGTGTATGTCGGCAACATCTGCTAGCTCTGGAAGGTAAATTTGTGGAAGAGGTACGTTGTCGACGATCCGTTTGAAAAACCACGAAACAGCTCTAAGGGTCTGCCGCATCTGTGGATATCTCCCCACTGTTGTTTCTATAATGTTCTCCAAAACATCTGGATTAAGGAAAGAACCATAGTCTGTATTACACCCGTTTGACTGACTTGCATGATCATTTTCCTGCTGTTCATATCCACATTTGTTATTGGTATCCTGCTCTTCATTTTCATGCAATCCGGTTCGGTCACCATGGGCTGTGTTGACATCTGGAGCATGTCAATCTGTTTTGGTATGGGACTGATATGCCCCATCCAATTCGGACTGTTGATCTTGGACGGGGGGAACACAATTATACTCTGTGTTGGGCGGCT
Organism: Orbicella franksi; assembly: GCF_964199315.1. NCBI lineage: Eukaryota > Metazoa > Cnidaria > Anthozoa > Scleractinia > Merulinidae > Orbicella > Orbicella franksi. The sequence continues at coordinate 8,832,916 of NC_138154.1, forward strand.
CAGAACTTCGCATTTCCGGATAACTTCCCCCTGTTGTTTCTGTAACGTCCTCCAAAACATCAGGATTACTGTAAGCACCATAATCTGTATTACACTCGTTAAACTGACTTGCACGATCGTTTCCCTGCTGTTCATATCCACATTGGTTATTCGTATCTTGCTCTTCATTTTCATGTAATCGGGTTTGGTTACCATGGGCTGTATTGATGTCAGGAGTGTATTGATCTGCATCGCTCTGGGACTGATCCCCTGGTTCATTTAAACCTGATGTGCCACCTAAATTGGACTGTTCATCTTGGACGGGGGAAAGACAATTGTACTCTGTGTCGGAGCGATCCAAAATTGTTTCGTCTGCCAAACACACATAATGCTCTCCAGCTCCCTCAGCGAAGTGACCTAGATAAAATGTCACAATGGGACAGCAATTCATAGGGGAAATTGTCTGCATAGCTGTTGCACCAAGAGTGGAATATACAACAATTTGTATATTAAATATATCAGCTGCTGCTTGGAGCATTAAGTGATCACCATGTGTTCCATTGCATGCCATTAATCGCAGATATTGGCTCCAAGGTGTGCCAGCGAATAATTCCAAAGGAGTCCCATCTGGAGAGTTTGGATGCGACTCCAGAAATGACACAATCTCTTTCCTTAATGTTTCTGCAGACCAGAAGATGCCAATGTTCACAAGCTCATGACAAAGTGCAGAAAATTGGCAGTTGCCATCTTTGGGCGGGTCACAGCTGATTAAAAAATTCATCTCAGACTGCATGTCAGTGAATTTCTCCCTATGATTTGAGAAAGGTATCAAATACTTCTTTTTGTGCATTTTCTTGTTACTCTGGCATGCGAGCTTTCTCTTCCTCTTTTCTTTGTCAAGTGTTGTACTTGTCATGTCATTAACGGAAATCCATTTAGTCAGAATCTTGGAAGAGCCAGCTGGAAATGTAAATTGAGCTTTGTATTTACAAGTTTTCAAATTTTCCTTAAGTATTCTTGCCATTAAGATAGACCTCTTGCTACCTATTTTTTCGCCGCAGGGTAGCGAATCAGCACCTTTTCACCAATATCAGAAACTGAAGGTGGATTGTTCCTCAGTCCCTTCTGGATCATGCGGTTTTCGCATCTTTTACTTGCCACGGAAGCAGCTTTCTGTATTCGATTAACTTGTATATCATGGGATTCGTAATCTTTTGGTCGCGAAGATATCATCTCCTCGTAAGCTTCGTTCTCGACATTCCATTCTTGTGCAGTAGTGGCCTCTGATAGTTCATCTTTCCTGAAAGGTTTGCGCCCATAACAAACTTCCAAGGCAGACTTCCAAGATAGCTCCTCCTTAACTTCTTGATTTAATGCTCTTGCGTATTCTGGTAAACATTTTGCCCAGTTCACTCCTGTTTTCCGCATAGTCAATAAATCGTACATAATCTTTTTCTTAAATGTTCTGTGGGCCCGTTCTCCTTTTCCCTGTGACTGCGGGTGGTATGGGCGCCCTTTAATTACTTTAATACGAAGCTTCTTGCACAGTCTATTGACAGCACCGTCGAATTCTAGCCCCTGGTCGTGCTGTATGACGCAAGGAGGCCCATGCTCTTTGTAAACGTTTGAAAGTGCCGCCGCGATCGAGCTGCTTTTCTTCCCCTCCAGTGGAAAAAGCTAATGGTACCGGCTAAATACATCTAAAACGGACAAGACATACTTGAATACTTTTCCTTTCCACTTGACTGGCATACTTTCCATGCTTACTAAATCCACCCGATGGCGGATTTGTACAGCTTTAGCGCATACTGGCTTTAAAGCAGCTTTGTTTTGGAATCAAACATTCAGTCGTTGATGTAGGCACGACTTTCCAAGCACACTTCTGATGTCTCTTTCTCCCACGCCACTACAGACATCTTTTAGACGGTGATAGATTTTCCTCACACCCAAACCTTTTGTTGCCTTGAATGCTTTCGCTACAATGCTCGATACAGCTGATTTTTTCATTATTGGCTTACCATTGTAGCATACCTTGCCCCCTTTCAGAGATACATGGTCGCGATTTTGCCAAAACCGTACAAGAGCGGATTTCTGCTTGGTGGTTCTTTGCTTCAATGGGACGTTAAATTTTCCTTTGAGCAACTCAAGAAATGTCTCATACGTCTCATCGTCGAGTGATGAAATTGCGAAAATTTGTTGCACGTTACTGGCAATGGTTACGAATAAAAACCAATACCACAATATGGTGTTCATGGTCGACTAGAATGAAGACGTGACCAGCATTGGTATACTAAGTCTTATCGAAACGACAGAGGAGTGTCTTACTTTGGTTTCAGATTACTACTGATAAACAGTGACCTGCGGCCGGTCAACTGACCCCTTACTGACCTCTACAAACTTTTCGTGAAAAAAAAAAATTTTGCCAAGTTTGTCATACATGGATGGAAAGTTGCGTTTCCTGCCACATAAAACAATTAACATTAACAAAATGGCAATGTTGCTCTAACATTGTCTTAAGCAGATATATTTTAGATATATTTACATCCCTTACCCTACATTGATAAAATGGCATATTCTTTTATATTCTTGCACAAGTCATCCCTTACTTCCAATTATTTTCCAAGTTATCATTTATGTATAAATTAGGTTCTTTAAGATCTTAGTGTACAGCTTAATTTAAAGATGTGCATGGGAATTCAATCATTTTAAGTGGGACGATTTTGCTATCAATTGTGCCTTGATATTGAAACTCTTGCCTAGACCAAGTCTCTGATGGGTGCCTATTACGATCTTAATAAATAAAAAATAATAATTAAAAAATAAATAAATGAATAATTCCAACAAACTTATACCAACCAAAACATTATTACATTTTGTGCTATTACATTTTACGTTACTTTTGTATTACATTTTGCATCAAAAGTTGTTACATTTTGCGTTACTATTACATTTTGTGACAAAAGTTATTACATTTTGCGTTACTATTACATTTTGTGTCAGTTATTACATTTTGTGGCATAACACCCCCTCTCCCCACCCCTGCCAACTGACTTGCCTAAAATCAATGGAGTGGGTATTTATATTTTCTGAAACCACACATTAACATAATTTACAAGGTTTTTTTCCAGTTTTCTTTTTGTCATTACTCAAAGTAGTTTTTTTAATTAACAATTATTTACTGAAGTGGAGGTAAATATTTACCACATTCACTACCACTGAGGTGAATAATCAGTGCTTTAGTGTATATCACACAAGTTGAATAACTACTGGACCAAAACATCACTTTTGGTAAACACAGCAACATGCAAAGACAGTTTGTTTCTCTTTAGTTGCTCAGAGGTGTATAGTACTTTGTTAATCATCTCAGTGAACCAATCAGCGCATGTGAAAAGCACTATTCACTTGTGTGGTATATACTAATGTTAAAATTGATCGCTAAGTAACAATGGGATTTTGCATGATGGTAAGCATGGCACAAACAGTCCACATTTGATTTAGACTACCAGCTAAAGACAATGGAATGGCTTGATTAAATTTGTAAAAGTTTTTCACTTTGTTTATAGCTTTTTCCACATGAATTCTTTCTGAAGCTATTTCTTGAGTGGCAATAACTTCTGAAGGGGTCTGTTGACTTTGCAAACCAAGAAATGGGGGGATGTTCAGGCCAATACCAATAGGTTCAAGCAGGTCAGAAATGGTAAACCCCTTGTCAGCCATCACCACATCACCTTGATCAAAAGGCAAGTTGAGTAACTCTGACCTTACTGTGAGCTCCCTGTCTCAAATACTTCCTCCATTGAGTTGGGAAATAAATGTTATGTGGCCACTGGGTGCGATGCCAATCAGATTTTTAAAGGTTGTATGGCTCTTGTACGAAGAATAGGTTTCACTGTGTAAAACTAGGGAAGAAGGGGTCTGACATTTGATCCCTTTTCCATCAATAATGATCCTTGTTTTAGGATACTTATCCCTAAATGACTGGGGCATTGCTTTATCTATTACCTCTCTGTTTGGCCAGATGTTAAGGAAGCCAAATTTTAAGTACAAAAAATTGATCCTAGAAATACAAATCCTGTTTACTGTAGAAACATGTATCCTGAATCTGTGGGCTGAATCAAGTTCAAATAACCCAAGTCTCATTCTCACAAGCACCAGGAAAAATTCGTCCAGGGTACTAAGTTTTCAATGTGGGCCGGGTTTATTTCCCAAAAAGCCATCTGCATTAATTGATGATGAAAACTCTAGGTCCTCCTTCGCACTGTTAACATAAACAATGTTAGAACCATTCTCACCTGGGTTTAAAAACTTGTAGCAAGCCAGAAGGGTTTGGAAATTAGGAAATCCCATGTAAAAATTGATATCAGAGTCTGAGTCTTTAAATCATGCTATGCCAAACTGGCTTTCAAGAAGTTCGTTGACATTCTTCAAAAGTTGTTTATTTTCGAGCTCAAGTAAATTGACTTGTTGTTCTAACTTTGCAATGTGCGTGCATAAATTGTCGATTTCATCCAGAGTGGAAGTATCGATGTCTGCTTCACTCACGCTACTGAAGGATGGCATTTCAGCCGATGAAGATGGAGGTTGTGACCGCTTATGTGGCGATTTCCTCTTAGGAGATGGTGCAGACCATTGAAAAATTGAGGGAACGGCATCATGTTTTAAAACTTGGCGACCTGCTAAGCCTTTCTGAAAATCAGTTGGCCTGAAATGCAACGAGCAGATCTTGGTTCGCTTCACGATCTGGAATGTTGTGGATACATCTCATTTAATCTTTACAAGCCAAGTCTATGAAATAAGACAATTGAAACAAAATTACCACAATTTATGTAACAGCAAGTGTATCAAATCAATAGAGATCGAAAAAATACCTTAAGCCTTTCTGGATCTGTCGTTGGAAGGCTGTGGTATGTGATCCTTTCTCCGTCTGGCCCTAATCGCTATCCACTCTTACAACACAGTGGCGCACAACAGTTATCAGGCATGTTCTAACGCTGGAAAAAACTTAATGACACTTATTCAGCCCAAATTTTAGATATTGAAGACTGCGGTTTTCAAATTTAAAGCTTTAATACAGCCTCGAATGCAAAGAATTGAAAAATAACGCTTGTGTTCATATGCTGAATGTATTCTGTACGCCATGAGAACCCACAAGTCTTAGTTACCGAGAGATCGGTCATTTGAAATGACCAATTTAAATGCCCAGTAAATTTGAGGACAATAGAAAGTGTTGATGGAATGCGCATTACTAGTCTCCCGGGATAATGTTCTCTGTCACTCACACTTCATCACTTCACTGTTTTAGCGAAACTTTATATCACCAACTATTGCGGCTAACACAGGCCACATCTGCAGGATACCAAACATGATGAGGCTATTTTTACACAAGATGACAATAATTACTTTAACCAGAACTATGAACTTTAATGTTTTTGCTGTGTATATCTTTATGATTACCTGATGTGAGAGTTCAACGTAAACGGGACCTACAAATTACCAGCGATACGTATACTCAAAGTACGTAAAAGAGAAATCACTTATGAGCAGCATTTGTTAGTTGAGTAAAAATCTCCCCAACGGAAGGCCTTAGTGTGGGAGAAAACGCAGTTGCTTTGGAAATAATGTTTGAAAATAAACTACCGAAACTTCTGTTACGAACTGCTGTCTCTAGCATCTTTCCAAACGAATAGACATCACTTGCACAGCTTTGCTTGTGTCATTTCTTGACTTCCGGTGCAATGTACTCGGCACCATAGCTCCGTTTGTAACCCTTCTCTTTCTCTATTGGTCCGCTTTTTCCAAAATCGATAATAATCGGGCGAAATCCATCCTTTTTTGTTTCAAGTAAAACATTGTTGGATTTCAGGTCATTGTGAAGAAAGCCTTTGCCATGGATGTATTCTAGAGTACCACAAATATCTTTAAATGTTCCGATGGTTGATGTTTTATTGAGCAGTCTTCGTTTTATTCCCTTGTGAAGGGTAAGGCTTTCCTCTCCACAGCCATGAAACTGGAGGACTAAACAGTATGGTTCCTGTTTGGTGCATATACCCAAAAGAAAAGGAAGCCCAGCATGATCACCGAGGCTATGCAATACATTAGCCTTGTGAAACACCTCAAGCTTACATCTTTCACCCTCTTTGAAAGTGTTATTCTGTCTTTTCATTTCCTTAACAACTGCTGTAATATTTCGATACCGTGCCAGGAAACACTGTCCAAATGTTCCACACCCAACTGGTTCTTGAGAAATTTTGACAATTAACGAGCGAGTTGATTTCGCGCACTGACTTGGAGGTACTGCTGCGTTGCTTTTCAAGTTGACGGCTTGTTGTGAATTTAACTGTCCGTGCGATGGTTTTGCTGAACATTTTTGGATTGTGTGCGGAAATGTCCGGCCTTTCGAGCTTTACAAGAGCAAGCATTTTCTGACCTCTGCCCAAACCCTGGCTTGCTTCATATGTTATAGTTTCTGGATGCTTTGTTTTCTCTATCGAGACTTGTTCCTGTGGACGTCCCTTATAGTCAACAAAACCATTTTTTTTCTTTTTTACTGTGCTAGCTCCCTCAACTTCTAGCCATTCTGTGTTACACTTTAACTTCGTATTTAGGAAATCCCCGCACTCCAGATCATCATTGCCAGTTCCGTCAATCTGGTTCTGCCGCACATCGGGCATATCAATGACGGCTAATGTTCCTCTCTTTGCTTCGTGCTTTTTCCTTTTTCACTCCTCCCGAACCGGTTCTTCCATTCCCGCTTTTGTCTCTTCTTCTCCTCTTTCGAATGTCGATGATACCGGTACCTCTCATCTTTCGCTGAAAACTGCGGCTTTTCCGACATCACGTAAAACACTAACCCACAATAGTAACGCTATCACTTTGGTGCGTTGCGTGAGAGAAGACAATTAATTCTCACTGGGACACCCTTGGGATGCACAATTTGCCTTTTATATTTTTCTTCCCTCAGCAGCTACAATAGCCGACTGACAACAGTAAGTCTTTACAAGTATTGAAATTATTTTCATAGTATACATTTTTCGCTCATATTGGCGTTGCAACCTCTCTTGCTTTTAATGCTCCAAAGCCAGTTGGGGTAGGGTGGGGGAAATTTCACGGGTTCTACTTCCGGTGACAATGCCAGTGAGAATAAAGGCCTTCACATTTGCAATTCACGATGTCCGGGGCGCAAGTGTATGACTAGGCTATTCATTCTTTAGTATCATAATGCCGAGCTACACGACCGAATGTCCGTGCTGCAAGAGAAGTTTCAAAACCTTGTATTCTTTGGCCAAACACATGCGAGAACGCCACCAAGGAGAAGAATATCCCCTGAATCCAGCTTTTAAAGATGGTGATGGAAATGTCACGACATTACCAAGGCCACGAGGGAACCTTGACCCAAAATATCAAGAAGGTTATCAACTACGGATTGGAGGCTTGGTGGAAAGAATAAACTCTACGTTTCATCCTCGTTTACCAGGTGAATTAAAACATTTAAGCGTTCACTAAGTTGAAAACTATCATGCAATGTGCAATGCCTGGGTTCCCCACTTGCGAGTAATGGTCTGTTGTTGGTCATAATGCGTCAGTCAATTCCAACAGTGGCCATCCCCCCGGGCTAACGCCCAGGCATAAGCATTTTTTTAAAAAAAGGAGCAAATTTCCCGGGGTGGGGACATATAAGCTGACTAAATGCCCCGGGGTTGGGACGAAGAAAGAAGGTAAATGCCCCATCCCCGGGATCGTCACCTTCCGACACCTCTGCAGTTTTTTATTAATCAGTGAATAAATCGTTCGACTGTTCAGTATTTGAATGCAACGGTAAGACTTCAAGGACAACAGTACGTGTTAGCTGATTACCTTTAAAAACATCTACAAGTTTCTCTAGTCACAGACGGACAAGCCATTGTTCGACAAACGCCGCGTCTTTCCTGATGACCTCGTCCATGGCACTTCGAAAACACACGTGTCAAATGCCCGGGGGTCGCCCTGGGGCATGCAAATGCCCAGCGCCAGGGCCGTGATAAGATTGCGAATGCCCCACCTCCGGGACTGACAATGTGAGCAAATGCCCTGCGGTTACCGGGGGGGAATGGGCACTGCTGGAGTTGACTGATGCATAATAATATCGATTAAGTCACTGTAGAGTATTAAAAGTTCAAATCTTTTTCTCACTTCCTTCTAAAACTTATAAATCGCAATGGGGCAAATTCTACGACGCAACGAAGTAAGGAATGTTCGAGTCAAAAAATTTAGTTTTATAAGACTACAATAAATCATTGCTAGCAATTAATTTAAATTTTAAACAAGTTCTCCCACGTATGTATTGAAATGGCACCTGTGCTCCACAAAACATGTTTCTCACATAGTTTCTTCTCTCCAAGGGAGATGGATAAAAGTTGATAGCCATCAAGTGCCCAAAATATACTTTGAGTATTTCATAGGAAGACTCAACAATCAAGTAAACACAGTTAGGGACGGGAGCCACAAGTCACAGCCCAGTTACAAAGGGACAACAAGAAGGATCTCATACAAGACCTATGATTTGGATCCATTTATTGAGGCACTGGAAGAAAGTAAAATCCACCTAAATACTGAAATTTTATTTGCTGGCAACAAACAGTGCGAGGCAAATTCTTCAGCTGCCCCACTTTGTGCTGAAGAAGAAATTTTGAGAGCAAAAGACAGAGCATATGCCCCGCTACAAAACAACAGAGCATCATCAAAGTCATCATTGGTAGTTGGATATGGGGAAGGTCGAGCAACACGGGAAATAGAAATTATTTGGTGGCCTGGACTGTACACTCATATCGAGCATGGCCAGTTGGTTATAAGAATGTTTCTTGAAAAGTGCGAGTTTTAGAGGTGACTTTTCTTTAGCTACAACTCAATTTAGCAAACTTAAGGCAATTTCACAGTAAATAATGCCAATTACTAACTCTTGAAGTGAAAAATGTCTGAGGTTTACTACTGACATGTTTCAAATATTTAAACATCTTGAAGCATTCACTGAAATAATAATTACTTTCAGATAACGAGCCCTAAAGTTACTAATTTTTTTAGTCACTAACAATTGTACAAATGACCATGGTTACAAGGATTGTCATTTCCTTTGTTCCTGTTAACCTGCATCTGTCATTCAATGGGTCTGTCTTCCTCTTACTCAAAACTTTCAGGAAAAATAATTTCAAATAACTTCAATCTGGCAAATGAATTCAGTTTTGTCCTCTGTAAAGTATAACGGGAACAAGTAGTTAGCAACAGAAAAGTCTACAGTGGGGTTCTCTTTGCCAGTTATAATTTTCAAATATAATGAATATTTTATGTTGTCTAGTGAACTACCTGATCTTTACTTAAGACAATTAATTAGTAGACCATATGTTTATTCTCAGTATTGGACTGGAACTAGCTTGCAATGGAGGCTGATGCAGGGGAATCTTTTCACCTCCATTGCAAGCTAGTTCCAGTCCAATACTGAGAATACAAATATCGTCTATTGATTAATTTAATTTAATATTAGGTGGATTGTTTACTAAACTTTTCCAATGGACAAATGCCATGTTAATGTTGATTGACATTGTTATAGTGAATTGGCAAAACAACTGACATTTACACAAAGCAAGTTGTTTCAGTGGTATGGAATCCAAATGTTGTGGGCACATAATTATGATATTATTATTAGTGAGCAGAATATGCCTTTTGATGTCATAATCTAAGAGTTGTTTGCTATTTCATAGTTTCATAGAGTGACTCAGATGATAATTTAGATACCATACAAGTTCACTCAGCACTTGAATCTAATTATTACCACTGATGACCATTATCTTAAAAGTTGCTTGTAATTTCAGAGTTTTAGAGAGTAACTTGAGTGATAATAAATATTCTGTTCAATAAGTCACAATTCCTGAAATAGATTATTCATTATTTTCACACATTACTGTTATGTCTTGTTTAGGCACCACTGTTGACAAGTATTTATTTGCAAGACATTAATAATAATTAATAATTATTGGCATCAATTAGTGTTAAAATGTATGTTTGTAAACTCTACTCTGAAGCCTGCTTCCCACTTGTGCACAAGAATAGGCACAAGGACATTCCCACTAAAAACTGCACAGTGTCCAGTTCTTACATCTTTGTTTGTGCTCATGGCACACAAGGTCCTTGACTAAATACCTTCTCACCAACATTATTTTGTAGAGTACACACAATGTTTCTGATGCTTGTACTGAGTGCACAAGCAGCAACAAGGTTTAAGGGAAGAGTTGCAGTACAAGTACCTCTAATCTCACCACTGAAGGATAAGAGACATCAGCTCTTTCCGTAACTTGTCCATGTTTTCAAACTTCCAAAGAAATGATGGGTGACAGTTTCCACTAGATATTATATCTCTCACAGTCAGAATAACTCCAACACCACAGCTTCCGGAACCTACACCTGTTTTGGTCTGAGCTGGCATGTTGATATGTGGCAATGGAAGATTCAACTGGTTCCACTGTTCCTCATCAAAGCTGGCATCATCTGAAAGGGCTCTGAAACCACCCAGCATGTTCCTTATCACAGTGGAAATGTCTCTTGGTGGAGAAATCCTGAGACCATCATCAAAGTACACTGTTCTTCTTGAATACTCAAAGCAAAGCAATCCCCAGTGTTTGGGAGTTTCAAAATGAACTGGTGCCAAAATGCATTCCACATCTTGCACTTTACAGTGGCTAAAAAACCGATTTACCCTCTGACTGAAATACTGCACACCTTGCCTTGCCCACGTCTGACTATATGTTGGCAAGTAAACAACTTCAGTGGGCAAACACTCATGTAAAAGTTTTAAGCACACTGTATCTATGGTGAATCCATTGACATATCGTTTGCATGCCAATGTGCTAAAATCATGGACATCGATAATAAAAGAGCCCTGCCTTAAAATTTCATCATGGGGCCTAGAGTTTTCTAGAATGTCTTGGATTTTATTGATGACCGACAAGTTTTCCTTCTCTTGTGAAAGCCAGTTTCTTTCTTGTTGTAGCTTGACAGCATCTGATTGAAGGGTGCACATGTTTTGGAAAATTTTCATTGATGCCAATGTAAATGTACCAAGTTTACCAACCCTGACTAATGTTTCACTGCTGTCATCGCCATCATTCACTCTGCAATTGTAGACTGTCAGCATATCCATTGCATCCTTTACCATACTTTCAGCAGGACGCATGTTAACAAGATGCGGGTCACTGACTTCACTGCCACTTTCAACCAGCTGAACCTCTTTGGGTGATACAAAGACCACTTTTGGAAGCTTCAAGGATGCTCGTTCACCACGAGTGAGATGGTTAATGCTGTCATATCTGAAGGTAGCTTGGAAATGTTTCTTTCCTTGCTTCATTTCAACAGTTTTACGTGTATAACCAGGATTATCATTTGGTTTGCAGTCAGAATTACTGACAGGGTTGCTGGAAGGTCTGGTGTCAGGAGTGCTGATTGGTTGGCAGTCAGGATTGCTGACAGGGTTGCTGGAAGGTCTGGTGTCAGGAGTGCTGCTTGGTTTGCAGTCAGGATTGCTAACAGGGCTACAGGCATAATTGCTGACAGGGTTGCTGATTGGTTGGCTGTCAGGATTGCTGACAGGGTTGCTGGAAGGTCTGGTGTCAGGAGTGCTGCTTGGTTTGCAGTCAGGATTGCTGACAGGGTTGCTGGAAGGTCTGCTGTCAGGAGTGCTACTTGGTTTGCAGTCAGGATTGCTGACAGGGTTGCTGGAAGGTCTGGTGTCAGGAGTGCTGCTTGGTTTGCAGTCAGGATTGCTGACAGGGTTGCTGGAAGGTCTGGTGTCAGGAGTGCTGATTGGTTGGCAGTCAGGATTGCTAACAGGGCTACAGGCATAATTGCTGACAGGGTTGCTGATTGGTTGGCTGTCAGGATTGCTGACAGGGTTGCTGGAAGGTCTGGTGTCAGGAGTGCTGCTTGGTTTGCAGTCAGGATTGCTGACAGGGTTGCTGGAAGGTCTGCTGTCAGGAGTGCTACTTGGTTTGCAGTCAGGATTGCTGACAGGGTTGCGGGAAGGTCTGCTGTCAGGAGTGCTGCTTGGTTTGCAGTCAGGATTGCTGACAGGGTTGCTGGAAGGTCTGGTGTCAGGAGTGCTGCTTGGTTTGCAGTCAGGATTGCTGACAGGGTTGCTGGAAGGTCTGGTGTCAGGAGTGCTGCTTGGTTTGCAGTCAGGATTGCTAACAGGGCTACAGGCATGATTGCTGACAGGGTTGCTGATTGGTTGGCAGTCAGGATTGCTGACAGGAGTGTCATCAAAATCATTTCCAGGTTTACAAGCATGGTCGACACAAGGTTTTCTGTCACTATTAACACTAAAATAGTATGCCTTTTCCCACTCGCCATGATCATACTTCATGAGTGGGAATTGACCTGGAACCAGGACACAGTGCTTTTTCTCTGTGTATTCATAATTACAGTAGTCTGGACCAAATAAATCAGACAGCAGTTGATCTATCCTTCCAATCCATGCTTGTTCTTCCCCTGACCAGGTCATCCTTTTGGGCCTCCATCCACATCCTCGATAGTAGAAGGGCTTTCCTAAAACAAAAAAAAGCCATACAAGAGGCCTGTGAGGTGTGTCTGAATAATTGCATTTTTGTATTTCATATAACTATTATTTTATTCAACACTTTTCACTTTTCATTGGCAGAACATAAATCTTCACTTTCATGAACAAAAATTCCATGCAACAGGAAAATTTCGTTTTTGTGCAGGGATTTTCATTTCAAGTACTCAATGCTTCATCAGTATAAAGCAGCGTTCAATTTTAGACACACTATCTAGAGAGGGTAAGTGTAAAATGAAACCTGCAGAGGATGGTGTAAAATTGTTCAAGTATTCTAAAGAAGAGTTTGTCATGTGGCTGGACTTTGGCAATATCTGAAGCTCAGTCTGCCAGCAGCACTGTTGCAAATGACATATAACAGGGATAGTATCAAGATGTTACAAATTGGAAATTTGTAACAAATTGGAAGCAAATTATATTCACCACAAAGGAACCAACAAAAGGTATAAATACCTGTAGCAATGCAGCCTTTAGCCTCTTTGAAAGCTAGTCTCATGTCAAGCAGCATCTCTGTATAGAGGTGTGTGAGGATTTGATCCACTGAAATAGATTATGTACATTTAAGACTTAATTAATACAACAATTTAGTTTGGGGAATTTTTTGGTTTATATGTTCTGGCAATTAATTATGCACAATTTACCCTATGAAGGTGAATCTCAACTGGCTTAAATCACCATCTACCTGATTTACTACCCTATTACCCTGCAGTTTAAGTTTACTAATGACCAAGATATTCCAGTCTATGACTGAATTCGACTCATTCTGATTCTAAATTATTAATATATTCTCTGATTTGTGGTTCTTAAGGTCAAAACAGTAATCACCAAGAAACATGCTAGATTTAGGTGTATCTGTGAGTGCTGTTATCATCATGATGGAAAATATAGAAAAAACCAACAACACTTACAAGTATTTATTTTAGCCTCTTTTGAGTATCAAGTTTGGAACACCCCAGTACAAATTGTAATAAACTTACATGATGCAGTGTTGCCTGATGAATCATGTGACGTTGCTCTGGCATACAGCTGTCGCTGTAATTTGTGAGCTGCTTCAAATCCCTGGTTGGATAGGTGATGAAGAGAGCGATGCACTCTAAAAAGCATTGGAACATGTTCTACCGTTAGGTGGCCATAATCACCTGTTCCTAGATTGCTCCCAAACATCTCCAGGAGGAGGAAACCCCACTTTTCGCACTAGAAAAGATTGACATTTTCAAGTTAAAACTCATCATAATTTTTTTTATTTGCATTATTTGTATTGACTGTCTTCCACCAACATGACACTGGTAATGCAAGTAACACATTTCTATGGGAAATATTGTACTAGTGTTCATGTACATGTATAAAGAATGTTAAACCAGTTTCAAACACAAATCATTACGACTCCAAACAAGCTGATGCCACACTAAAAGAAAGCTCTAAAGGATAATAAGTTCCATTAAAGTGCTCCAACCTTGACATCAAAAATGTCGATCTAGTGTTCTTCATTTGCTTTAAATTCTCTGTCTCTCATTATTAGAGCAATTTCCTTCCAAAGGGAGCAAACCTAAGAAAGTCAAAAGTGACACATGATGGTTAATTGAAAGTCTGTTTGGCCAATGAATAGGCACATAACAACCCCTCTTTCTATCCGAGAATTAAGCAAGCCAAATCATTGCAAAATTCATAAATAAACAGTGTTGAAAAAGAATTAGAATTAAATTGGCGCACGTTGGATAGGAGATGGTGAGTAACCAACAAGGTGTGTAGCGCAAAGTTGGGTACAACCAGTCACACATCCAACAAGCATGAAAGTAAACCTCACCATTGTTAGAAATTCCTTCGTTAGTGTGCCAGCATAGCAACTCAGCTCCCGATTTTCCTCCTTCTGAGTTTTCCTTCCCTTTCTGGCCTTAACTGTCTGAATGGGTTGATAAAGAACTTTAAACTGACTTTCAATGTCCTCTTGTGTTTGCTTCCAGAAATCTATGCGATTCTGCAACTCCATACTGACATCTATACAGACACCAAAAATTAACCAAAAATTATTAACAATGTTGAAACCTTTTCAGCCAACCAATTAACATGCTGTAATCAACCACAGAAGTTTCTGTTAGGACCTGAAATAAAAGAATAAGAAGCTGTTGCCTCCATCAAGCTGACTTTGATAAGTTAAACAAACATCATATTATACCTGAATTTTGCAACTTGACCTCTTCTAGTCTTTTGCCAAAGTCACAGACAAAAATCCCACTTTTAAACATTTCCCTGTAGTACTACCAAGAAAACAAGACAATCTAAGCTTTTGCATTATATCCACTGACAAATTAAATTAATATACATGTAGCATGCACTATGAGTAGTTTTGTATTTTAGAGTGCAGGTAAAATACAAAATGAACACTTTTGTTTGCGAAATGCATACTCCATCTTGAGTTTGAAGCACTATTATTCTCCACAAGGAGACCTACAGATATACAGTATATCACAATTTAAGATCCAAAGAATCAAAGTTCAACATTAATTTTCATGGATCATTTATCCTGATGGGTTTAATCATACCAAGACTGACTGTTACGAAATACAATGAATGTACACTGTATGAGATGTCACAAGACAGCAAACATTTTGGATAGTCTGCTCAAAAACAGACAGTGGCAGTGCAGCATAATTACATTCGAAGAAGGAGAAGACATCCAAAGTTAAATTTTGATAAGATTATTGAATTTTGGCTCATTGTGTGTGTTGGCAAAATGAATCGAGATTTTTTTGTCTGTAAGCAACACCAAAATAGCTGCCCTGAAGATTCTTTTGTGGTTTGTAGATTATGAGATGCAGAACTAGTACAACTGAAAACAAATACTATACATTCCAAGTCCAGAGAGAAGCAATACCTTTTGACGTGCTTCACAGAAAGAGATTTTATTGAGGATACACATTTTGGCTGCCTCTGGGTCTTGATAATGAACTGCTAGCTTTTCATTAGGCAGGGACACATCAACTATCTTTTCCATTGCTGAGAGGATTTTACGTTCAGTGGAACCTTAAGAAATCAATTAAAAAATTGTAAGTGTACGGACTTAGTGTATGTGAAGTTGCCCCCCACCCCCATCATTTAGGGTGCATTCATTTGGCTGTACAATGATTTCTAAAATCTCTTATCGAAGGTTTTGGAATCATTGATGCTTAATCATCATGATCATCATGATCATCATGGCTAGCACAATTGAAAACAGAATGATATATAACAATTACCTGAAAACGAAGAAACAGAAACATTGTTTCTATCCGGAGCTGTTTGTTGTCCAGGTTTTAATTTCACAGTGACCCGATCTGAGTGGAAGTTCTCTGGACCAAATTTGGATAACTCCTCCTTACCCTGTTTGAGAGAACCTATCTCATAAGCAAGTAAACCCACACTCTTTAATAGCTGCTCAGTGTTCCGCATTTCACAGTGAAGAGCACAAAGGCACATCGAGGATAGTTCTTCATCAAGTATGCACAATAAGTCATCTCGCAAACCTTTAAATCTGAAAAGTACAATAACCAAGATCTTAACAGCATAGGGTATCATTTGGTTTTGACCAACTAATCAGTGCCAGTGGCATGATGTTTCACATTGAAACCTCTTGGTTATATGCCATATCATTATTTTGATGTGCTACCTTATACATGTAGTATGGACAATATCCAGACTTTCCTTCAATATTTGCCATGCTAAAATTCAACCAAGTGACTCACAGGAATTTAAAAAAGATCTGCTGCTACATCAAAATAAACTTGTTGATCCTAACTGGACTAAACTGATAAAATCAAAACAATCATGTAGCCTTGCAACATTGAATACTACATACCCTCCAATGTTAGCTTTGGTTTGAAGGAGGTGCTCCAAACAAACCTCATGTCTCCCCAAATCACAATCACAGGCCTGAGGGAAAAAATATCACATAAAGAAAGTAAAATACCTCACCTTTGAATCTTTCATCATAAAAAAAAGATGTACCTAGGTATTTGAACACCAAGCTCATTTTCACATGTGCAATATCTTTGAGGAAAATATCAACAGATTAACCTCAAAGAAAAACCAAAGTTTATCTGAGTTCAAAATGATTTTCCAAGACACAGTGGAGGAAGGTAAAAACCAAAACTACATGTACTGTATACCTCTTGATATGGCATGCTGAGTAGCTTATCTATTAGTGCAGCTTATACACAACTGTTAATGGTACCACTGGCTGTAGTTTAATGTGTGCCCTTAGGGTTGTTACACTTACATTTTTTTAAGCCAACGAAAGGTGGTAGCCTAAAAAACTTACCCTCAAAGCCAAACAGAAAATTCAAAACTCAATAGCAAGTCCATGTCCACCAAGAACAAAGTGCTCATCCCCAATCTTAGCCATTAAAAGTAGCAAACCTTTGTAATCAAGAGTTACTATACAAACATAAGCAAAGAAAAGGACTGGAGTGAATTAGCAATTACAGCCTTAATTATACAAAAAATTAATGTTCACTAGGTAAAAGATACCACAAAACCTGACTACGTCTACAGAGGGGTTTAATAATGCCATGGCACTCTAACTCACAGAATCACGGGCGTGCCACCTAGTGATCTGCTGTGCTTTTCAAATCACACTTAGGAGTTTTAGAGCACCATGGCAATATCAATACTAGACCTGGGTAAGATACCACAAAACCTGACTATGTCTACAGAGTGGTTTAATAATGCCATGGCACTCTAACTCACAGAATCACGGGCGTGCCACCTAGTGATCTGTTGTGTTTTTCAAATCACACTTAGGAGTTTTAGAGCACCATGGCAATATCAACACTAGACCTGGGTAAGATACCACAAAACCTGACTACGTCTATAGAGTGGTTTAATAATGCCATGGCACTCTAACTCACAGAATCACGGGCGTGCCACCTAGTGATGTGTTGCGCTTTTCAAATCACACTTAGGAGTTTTAGAGCACCATGGCAATATCAACACTAGACCTGGGTAAGATACCACAAAACCTGACTATGTCTACAGAGTGGTTTAATAATGCCATGGCACTCTAACTCACAGAATCACGGGCGTGCCACCTAGTGATCTGTTGCGCTTTTCAAATCACACTTAGGAGTTTTAGAGCACCATGGCAATATCAACACTGGACCTGGGTAAGATACCACAAAACCTGACTATGTCTACAGAGTGGTTTAATAATGCCATGGCACTCTAACTCACAGAATCACAGGCGTGCCACCTAGTGATCTGTTGTGTTTTTCAAATCACACTTAGGAGTTTTAGAGCACCATGGCAATATCAACACTAGACCTGGGTAAGATATCACAAAACCTGACTATGTCTACAGAGTGGTTTAATAATGCCATGGCACTCTAACTCACAGAATCACGGGCGTGCCACCTAGTGATCTGTTGCGCTTTTCAAATCACACTTAGGAGTTTTAGAGCACCATGGCAATATCAACACTGGACCTGGGTAAGATACCACAAAACCTGACTATGTCTACAGAGTGGTTTAATAATGCCATGGCACTCTAACTCACAGAATCACAGGCGTGCCACGTAGTGATCTGTTGTGTTTTTCAAATCACACTTAGGAGTTTTAGAGCACCATGGCAATATCAACACTAGACCTGGGTAAGATACCACAAAACCTGACTACGTCTACAGAGTGGTTTAATAATGCCATGGCACTCTAACTCACAGAATCATGGGCGTGCCACCTAGTGATCTGTTGCGCTTTTCAAATCACACTTAGGAGTTTTAGAGCACCATGGCAATATCAACACTGGACCTGGGTAAGATACCACAAAACCTGACTATGTCTACAGAGTGGTTTAATAATGCCATGGCACTCTAACTCACAGAATCATGGGCGTGCCACCTAGTGATCTGTTGTGTTTTTCAAATCACACTTAGGAGTTTTAGAGCACCATGGCAATATCAACACTAGACCTGGGTAAGATATCACAAAACCTGACTATGTCTACAGAGTGGTTTAATAATGCCATGGCACTCTAACTCACAGAATCACGGGCGTGCCACCTAGTAATCTGTTGTGTTTTTCAAATCACACTTAGGAGTTTTAGAGCACCATGGCAATATCAACACTAGACCTGGGTAAGATATCACAAAACCTGACTATGTCTACAGAGTGGTTTAATAATGCCATGGCACTCTAACTCACAGAATCACGGGCGTGCCACCTGGTGATCTGTTGCGCTTTTCAAATCACACTTAGGAGTTTTAGAGCACCATGGCAACATCAACACTGGACCTGGGTAAGATACCACAAAACCTGACTATGTCTACAGAGTGGTTTAATAATGCCATGGCACTCTAACTCACAGAATCACGGGCGTGCCACCTAGTGATCTGTTGCGCTTTTCAAATCACACTTAGGAGTTTTAGAGCACCATGGCAATATCAACACTAGACCTGGGTAAGATATCACAAAACCTGACTATGTCTACAGAGTGGTTTAATAATGCCATGGCACTCTAACTCACAGAATCACGGGCGTGCCACCTAGTGATCTGTTGCGCTTTTCAAATCACACTTAGGAGTTTTAGAGCACCATGGCAATATCAACACTGGACCTGGGTAAGATACCACAAAACCTGACTATGTCTACAGAGTGGTTTAATAATGCCATGGCACTCTAACTCACAGAATCACGGGCGTGCCACCTAGTGATCTGTTGCGCTTTTCAAATCACACTTAGGAGTTTTAGAGCACCATGGCAATATCAACACTAGACCTGGGTAAGATATCACAAAACCTGACTATGTCTACAGAGTGGTTTAATAATGCCATGGCACTCTAACTCACAGAATCACGGGCGTGCCACCTAGTGATCTGTTGTGTTTTTCAAATCACACTTAGGAGTTTTAGAGCACCATGGCAATATCAACACTAGACCTGGGTAAGATACCACAAAACCTGACTACGTCTACAGAGTGGTTTAATAATGCCATGGCACTCTAACTCACAGAATCATGGGCGTGCCACCTGGTGATCTGTTGCGCTTTTCAAATCACTCTTAGGAGTTTTAGAGCACCATGGCAATATCAACACTGGACCTGGGTAAGATACCACAAAACCTGACTATGTCTACAGAGTGGTTTAATAATGCCATGGCACTCTAACTCACAGAATCACGGGCGTGCCACCTAGTAATCTGTTGTGTTTTTCAAATCACACTTAGGAGTTTTAGAGCACCATGGCAATATCAACACTAGACCTGGGTAAGATACCACAAAACCTGACTACGTCTACAGAGTGGTTTAATAATGCCATGGCACTCTAACTCACAGAATCATGGGCGTGCCACCTAGTGATCTGTTGCGCTTTTCAAATCACACTTAGGAGTTTTAGAGCACCATGGCAATATCAACACTGGACCTGGGTTAGATACCACAAAACCTGACTATGTCTACAGAGTGGTTTAATAATGCCATGGCACTCTAACTCACAGAATCACGGGCGTGCCACCTAGTAATCTGTTGTGTTTTTCAAATCACTCTTAGGAGTTTTAGAGCACCATGGCAATATCAACACTAGACCTGGGTAAGATACCACAAAACCTGACTATGTCTACAGAGTGGTTTAAAAATGCCATGGCACTCTAACTCGCAGAATCACGGGCGTGCCACCTGGTGATCTGTTGCGCTTTTCAAATCACACTTAGGAGTTTTAGAGCACCATGGCAATATCAACACTGGACCTGGGTAAGATACCACAAAACCTGACTATGTCTACAGAGTGGTTTAATAATGCCATGGCACTCTAACTCACAGAATCACGGGCGTGCCACCTAGTAATCTGTTGTGTTTTTCAAATCACACTTAGGAGTTTTAGAGCACCATGGCAATATCAACACTAGACCTGGGTAAGATACCACAAAACCTGACTACGTCTATAGAGTGGTTTAATAATGCCATGGCACTCTAACTCACAGAATCACGGGCGTGCCACCTAGTGATCTGTTGCGCTTTTCAAATCACACTTAGGAGTTTTAGAGCACCATGGCAATATCAACACTAGACCTGGGTAAGATACCACAAAACCTGACTACGTCTACAGAGTGGTTTAATAATGCCATGGCACTCTAACTCACAGAATCACGGGCGTGCCACCTAGTGATCTGTTGCGCTTTTCAAATCACACTTAGGAGTTTTAGAGCACCATGGCAATATCAACACTAGACCTGGGTAAGATACCACAAAACCTGACTACGTCTACAGAGTGGTTTAATAATGCCATGGCACTCTAACTCACAGAATCACGGGCGTGCCACCTAGTGATCTGTTGTGTTTTTCAAATCACACTTAGGAGTTTTAGAGCACCGTGGCAATATCAACACTAGACCTGGGTAAGATACCACAAAACCTGACTACGTCTACAGAGTGGTTTAATAATGCCATGGCACTCTAACTCACAGAATCATGGGCGTGCCACCTAGTGATCTGTTGCGCTTTTCAAATCACACTCAGGAGTTTTAGAGCACCATGGCAATATCAACACTGGACCTGGGTTAGATACCACAAAACCTGACTATGTCTACAGAGTGGTTTAATAATGCCATGGCACTCTAACTCACAGAATCACGGGCGTGCCACCTAGTAATCTGTTGTGTTTTTCAAATCACTCTTAGGAGTTTTAGAGCACCATGGCAATATCAACACTAGACCTGGGTAAGATACCACAAAACCTGACTATGTCTACAGAGTGGTTTAAAAATGCCATGGCACTCTAACTCGCAGAATCACGGGCGTGCCACCTGGTGATCTGTTGCGCTTTTCAAA